>NW_025335301.1:875152-963992 GCF_004798865.1 Varanus komodoensis
AACCTTGTCCTGAACGGGGTTGCACTCCCTCTTAGGGACAAGGTTCAATTCACCCTCTCCGAAGCCCGATCCGCCAACCAACAGGACATCCAACTTGCCTTGATTCATGGATCTTACATTCTAGGTTCCTATGGAGTATAGATCTTTGCAGCATCAGACTCTCCTTTCACCACCAGATACATCCGCAACTGAGTGTCCTTTCGGCTTTGACCCAGTCGCTTCATTCTTTCTGGCGCTACTAGTACTAGCCCTCCGCTCTTCCCCAGTAACACATTGGACACCTTCTGACCTGAGGGGCTCATCTTCTGGCATCATATCTTTTTGCCTTTTGGTCCTGTCCATGGGGTTTTCATGGCAAGGGTACTGGAGTGGGTTGCCATTTCCTTCTCCAGGGGATCACCTTTTGTCAGAGCTCTCTGCTATGGCCTGTCCGTCTTGGGTGCACAGCTCATAGCCTCATTGCGCTACACAAGCCCTTTCGCCACGGCAAGGCAGTGATCCTTGAAGGGGAGGCAAGTTGTGTCCCCCTCCAAACAAACTGCAGCTGAAAGGTCTCAAAGGAAGCCACCAAATCCCCCCTCCACCCCGCACAGAGGGCCTGAAACTCGGGACACCAGCAGCCTGCTCCTCAAAATCAGCCTCAGGTGGAAGGGCAACGCCCCTCTCAGCGATGCAGGCAGCAAACTCAGGAGGGCTGCCATCCAGTGCACAGAGGCCTGGCCCTGGGAAGCACTGCCCCAGCCGAGTGGGGCAGGCAGAGGCGCCTTCCTTTCTGCAAGAGCAGAAGGAGCCTTACCCCGTGCTGCCACGGGTTCGTGTTTCATCGCCTGCCGTGCGAGAGACGCGGCTGCCTGGCTGCAGCCCACGTGGACGGAGGCCACGCACATCCCAGCACAGCAGTTGCCCACCTTGGCCCAGGCGTGAGCACAGCCGGCAGGCCGACTCGCCGCCCTGGTTCGCTGCTGGAGACAGGGCTCCCTGCACCACAAGCAAAGAGTGGAGACCCAGGCTGGAGCCCTCCTGGCCTGTAGACGGGCCCGCCGAGGCAGCAGGCATGCGGGGCAGAGGGGCAACAAAGGGCCAGCGGGCCGGGAGCCATGCCTGGTGCCCTCGGAGCATGCATGGCAGCCTTCTCCAGCCTGGGACGCGTTGGACTACAGCAATGAGATGCTGGGGGCTGCACCCCAACCGGTCTGGAGGGCATCAGCTTGGAGAAGGCTGTCAGGTGGAGACAGTGCCAGCAGCACTGCCAGCAGGAGACACCCACTCGTGCAGAGATGGACGGAGAGCAGAGGGCACTCCAGATGCTTTCACCTACAGGCTCCATCAACCCCGGCTGTCATGGCCAGTGGTAAGAAATGACAGGAGTTGTAGGTCTGAGCACCTGCAGGCCATTGAGTCCACACTTCAGTTGGACCCAGGTCTGCAAAGAGAATGTAGGTCTTACCAAAGGGGTCCAGAACTACCTCAAGGCCCTAATTTCCCCTGGTTTTCTGCTTCTAAGCAAGCCAGACTCAGCCCTTGCTGTCCGTCCCGAGCCACAGCAAAGGTGCAAATAAGCCAAGCCACAGTTTTGGACCTAGTGGCATGCTTTGGTCTGGTGCTTTCAGACTTGCTCAGACCTGCAGGGATGATGCTGAGGCACCCGCACCTGCCCTGCTCTGGAAGGGATCCCCTGCAGCATTCAGTCTTTTTCACAGCTGCAGCAGGATCTCCAGGGAGGTACCGGGCATCTTCAGCATGCCACTGACAGCCTGCTTCTTGCCTGCCCGTGCCCAGCTTCAGTTGTTCTCGGATATGCCGGGGGGAAACGGGAGGGGCACGGTGGGCAAATGCCACAGAGGGGTCTGCCTCCCTCCACGACGGCGCATAGGCCCCCTGAAGCCCTTTAAGGCCAATGCTCACCTCCAGCCTTGAGGCACCGCGTCCTTTAGGACAATTCTGCCTTCCACGCAGGAGCACTTGGCTGCCCAGTAGCGGCTGCCCATGCAGTGGTGGGTGGGCTCAGTTCCCACATGATGGAGCAGGACCAGCAGGGCGCAGCCACCTCCCGAGGGGAAAGGAGATGGCGCCCCGGCGGTCCTGGGCGCACGTGCAGCGCCATCTCCACAGGTGACCAGTGGGGCGCGGGGGACAGGGAGCCCCCCACCAGGAGGGCTGTGTGGCCAGGGAGGCTTTGTCCCTTGCCCCCTGCTGGGCAGCTGGTCCAGCTCCCAGAGGGACCAACGCCCGGGAAGTCACATCCCTATTGCAAGGCTCTGGTTTTGCACAGCAGCGTCGTTAAAAGCACCGTCCTCAGACACTTTGCGCGCATCTGCCCCCAGCGCCCTGTGGAGCTTACGGAGGAGGCCAGCTATTTGGCCGCTTTGCCACGGCAGGCTGTTCAAGTGAATCCATCCGTTCTGAGCCTGAGGAGGAAGAGGTGCGGGGGGGGGGGGGGGCAGGGACTGGCGTTTCAAGGCTGCCTAGTGACGTCTCTCAGGCTGAGTGTGAGATTTGCCCTGCTTTGGAAGGGGCGGAAGATGGTTCCTGACTCCTAGCCCAGCAGGTCGGAGGAAGCGGCCCCAGCTGGCCTCGGCCCTCTGGGTACAAGCAGCCAAGCCCCCAGGGAGCGAGTGGCCAGGGAGAGCAAGCAGGAGTTTGGCCGAGGGGTTCGGCGGAAGCCGTCGGGGGGAGGTCCCTAACTTTTCCTTTTACCTTTTAGAAACATAAAAAAATAGAAACAGAGCGAGTCAGAAGGGGTCTCCTGGGCCATCTAGTCTGACCCCCGGCTCCAGCCAGCTCCGCTCACGCCATGCCCACCATGTGCATGTCCAGCCTATCTTTTTACTTCTTTTTTCCCTTAGTGCCCCCCCCCCCCATTTTCTTCCTTGTAACACACGCCCATTTACTGGTAGAACTGTGTTGTTAACCTACAGGGAAGACCGGCGAAAGCACTGGTTGTCACAGTGGGCCCAGCAAGGTCGAATCAAAAAGGCAGCGGAAAGAAAGGGCCGAGAAGTCTCCACAGGGGTGGTGACCTGCAATGTCTGTGCAGTGTTTGTTTTCCGGCCTGCGGTCAACATGGGAAACATGTGCAACAAGGGCAAGCTAGTAGCTCAGCTAGAGGAAAAGGTGAGAGCACTGGAGCAGAGAGTGACCACTCATGAGGTAATAAAAGAAGATGAAGAGCATTTATATTTTATATTTTTATTTATTTTATCTTGTTAATTTTAATTTTATATTGTTATTTTTGCATTTTATTATATTTTATTGTGTTTGTAAGCCGCCCCGAGGCTTCAGCAAGGGGCGGCATAGAAATGTTCTAATAATAATAATAATAATAATAATAATAATAATAATAATAATAAAATTTATAAAGAGCAGTCAAACTGCAACAGCTAAGAGTAGTCCAGAAGCAAGAAGTGCATGAACAAGCTGAGGCAGAAGAAGAGAACTCTGAGGGAAGGGAAAATGAGGTGGAAACTCCCTGGAAAAGGGTGACAGGTGCAGAAGAACAAGAAGCCGCTCTGCAGCAGTGGAAGTCTCAAGCTGCCTTCAGTTACTTGAGGATGAGACTGGAGGGCAGCCTGCTGTGGAAGAGCTGCAAGCCGTCCCGTTCAACACCTGGCTTTAGCCAATACCTGGCTAAAGGTCAGCCAGGTATTGGCAATGACGGCAAGGCTTGCAAGACTGAGAAAAGCAGGGTGCTAGTTGTGGGAGAGTCCCTGTTGCGTGGGATGGAGTCCTATGTTATGTCAGGAAGCCCTGTGGACTGGTCAGGTGTGCTGTCTCCCAGCAGGACAGACTGGAGATATAACTGAAAGATTGCCAAGGCATATGCAGCCCTCTGACACGTATCCCTTCCTGCTTGTACATGTGGGAACAAAGGACACTGCCAAGCGGAATTTTGAAGACATCACCCCAGACTTTGAAGCTTAGGGAGGAAAGTCAAGAACTCTGGGGCCCAGACAGTCTTCTTTTCAGTCCTTCCTGTAACAGCAGGGGGTTGGACTTAATGGCCTTCATGGCCCCTTCTAGCTCTTCTATGATTCTATTCTTTCAGTTCTTGGAAGAGGAATAGGCAAGGAAAGAAGAATGCCCCAGCTGAATGCCTGGCTGCAAAGGTGGTGCTGACGTGAAAGATTCGGATTCTGGGATCGCAGGCTGCCCTTCCTGGAAGACGGGCTGCTGGCAAGGGATGGGTTGAACCTTATCAGGGCTGGAAAGAAGGTGTTTGGCCACAGCACAAAGAAGTGCATCGGGGGGGGGGCAAGGGAGGGAGAAGCACCCCTGGGCATAACAACAGAGCAAGGCTTACGTGCCACAGCAAAGAAAGCAGCTCTGACAGTGCCCAATAATAGTCTTCCAAAAATGTGGGAAGAAGGTGAGAGTATAAAGTACATGGTCTTCAGTGTCTATAGTAATGCCTGAGGTACGGGAAACAAACAGCATGAACTGGAACTCTTAATACAGGAGCAGAAATACGACCTGATGGGCCTAAGTGAAACTTCATGAGATGACTCCCACAACTGGAATTCAACTACTGAAGGATATAACCTGTTGAAGAAAGACAGAAGGAACAGAATGGGAGGTGGAATCATGCTGCACGTTAACGAAATACAGGAGGATGAGATTAGTAGCCCCATGTAGAGCATCTGGATTAATCTAACTGGAACAAGGAATAAAAGGAGAACAGTGGCTGGAGTCTGTCACTGGCCACCCAGTCAAGGAGCAGATGAGGACGAAACCTTAGAAAAGCAAATTGCCAGTGCTTCAAGGAGGCGTGTTTTCATTATGAGGGACTTCAGTTTCCCCAGTGTCTACTGGCAGATATTCTGCCAAACGTGAGAGGTTCCTAACATGCACTGCTGATAACTTCCTCCTACAGAAAGTGGAGGAGTGAACGAGAGGAGCAGCTGCCCTTGACTTGATACCAACCCACAGAGAAGCCTGGTGGACAAGGTGGCAGCTACAGGAGCTCTGGGGGAAATGGCCACGCCTCTCGTGCGCTCTTGATTCTCAGGAAGGAAAGCCCATTTTAATGAACTCAGGACAGTGGTAAGCAATGTCCCATGTCAAGTGACTCTAATGAGAAAATGAGTGTAAGATGGGTGCGGATTTTTTAAAAGGAAATGCTAAAGGCATAATTACAAGCAATTCCAACAAGGGAAAAGGGTAGAAGACTGCAGAAGAAACCCGTGCGGCTTCAAAGAGAGCTTAGGGAGGTTCTGAAAACAAAACAAGACACATGCAGGAAGTGGAAGGGAGGCCAGGCTCCGAAGGAAGAATGCAGGCAGGTAGCACGCAATTGCAGGGTCGGCATCAGAAAGGCTAAAGCTGGGAATGAACTGAGGCTAGTGAGGGATGCTAAAAGCAACAAAAAGGCCTTCTTCAGATTAGCCCAAAATAAAAGACACGGGAAAGAAACTGGTTCAGCTACTCAGTGTGGATGGCAAAATGAGAACAGATGGCCGAGAAAGGGTGGAAATGCTCAATTCCTTCTTTGGTTCCGTCTTCACCCAAAAGATCTATGGCATTCCTGCAGAAGGGAAAATACAAGCTGAGGGAGCAGAATGGCAGCTCAAGGATGACGGGCAAATGGGAGCACGTGGGGTGCTGCACCGTTCGGTCCCGGGGCCTGTGCTCTTCAACCTTTTTATTCATGATTTAGATGAGCAAGTACAGGGAATGGTGATCAGATTTGCATATGACATAAAACCAGGGCTAATACCCTGGAAGACAGAAGGAAGATTCAGGGCAATCTTGGAGCACTGGGCTGAACTCAACAGAATGAAATTCAAGAAGGGCAAATGCCAAGTTCTGCACTCAGGAAAAAGAAACCAAAGGCATCATTGCAAGATGGGGAACACTTGGCTCAACAGGACTGCAAGTGGGAAGGATCTTGGAATTGTTGTAGATCTCAAGTTGAATGAGTCAACAATGTGATGTGGCTGCAACAAAAGGGCAACTGCTATTTTGGAGCATCTTAACAGAAGCATCACTTCCAAATCGCATGAAGTACTAGTTCTTCTGCAGTCGATGTTGATCAGACCTCCTCTGGAGTCCTGCGTCCAGTTCTGGGCACCACAGTTGAAGAAAGATGCACACAAGCTAGAAAGCATTAGGAGGAGGGATGATCCAGGGACTGGTGGCAAAGCACCATGAGGCCTGAGGGGGGATAGGACAGGACTTGAAAGGCTGTCACAAAGGGGAAGGACAGGGTCTCTTTTCAATCATCTCAGACTGCAGGATGTGGAATAACAGGTTTGATTTGCAGGAAGCCAGATTCCAGCTAGATATCATGAAGAACTTCCTGACCGTTAGAGAAATGGAACCAAATACCCCAGGAGGCTGTGGACTGTCTCACACTGGAGGCATTCAAGAGGCAGCTGGGCAGCCAACTGGCAGTGGTCGTTTAACTTGAAGTCCTGCACTGAGCTGTGGGGTGGACCTGATGACCATCTAGCTGCTTCCAACTCTGCTGTTTTGTGATTCTGTGGTGGGAGAGGGAGCATATGCAAGACCCTGGCCCAGCGAGGAGGTGACCCGAGAAACAAGCTGCCAGTAAGACGGGCTCCGGCATTCCCACCATCTTGCCTTCAAGCAGCAAGAGCCTCCCTGAGGGCAGAGTCTGAAGCTTTACGGAAAGGGGGAGGGGGCTTTCAGTCTGGATTCATCTCTCTACATGGCCAGATGTTTCTCCTTCAGCCACGATAGAAGGCTATTTAGAGTTCACACTGTTGTGTAATTGCAATAAAATAGTTGCACTTCAAAGGACTTTCTTGAGTTTGATGAGCAGAAAAAAAAAATGAAAGGGACCCGACCACAGCTTTCTCTAACGTGCCTCTTTGAATGTTTTTTAAAGGAATGACGGCCAGGGTTTCGGCTGACGCACTGAGGCCTGTGTGGAGCCAAGCAGGACACAGGCTCTGAGGTCCCAAGCCGGTTCTTCAGCAGTCCCCATTAACAGTAATACCTGGAGAGATGGCAGAGAGGAAAGCCAGGGCGAGCGTGGCACTCCTGCGCAAGGACCCGGAGCACGTTTGGGACAGGCGAGTCAGGCGGGATGGGAGCAGGCGGAAGTTTAATCCCATGGGGATGGGCTGGGAGAGAATCCAGCGGGTCCGGGCAGAGGAAAGAGGCCGAGCTGAGCAGCTGGGCTGCTCTGGAGGCAGCGCTGTTTGCGAAAGCAGAGGGAGCCACGGCAGCCGGGAATGCCTGGCCCAGAGGAAGCAGTTAGCCAGGCCCGTCCTGCCTTGAGTGCGCACGGCATGGGCTGCCTCGAAGGGCACCTGGAGGCACCAGCTGCTGCTCGAGGGCTCCTGGGAGCAGGTGGTCAGGGCAGAGCACTGTGGTTCAGCTCTAGCTGAGGCAGCTGGCACATTTCCCAGCCCAGCGCAAGCCGCTGACTGGGCCTTCCTAGTGCTCAACCAGCCTTCTCCAGCCTGGCGCCCCCAGGTGGGTTGAGCTGCAGCTCCGGCATCCCAGCTGGCCTGGTGTTCCAGGCGGAACCAGCCTGGGAAGCCTGCCCTGAACAGTCTGCAGAAGACACCAGATACAGAGCAGAGAATTCCGGCGTATGCGGTGGCCATGTAGATGGCTAAATCGGAGTTAGCCGGCATCTGGTTTAGATGGATTTCAGGCAAATTCCTGGAGAAGCAGGAGGAGTGGTCTCCCACCAGCTACTAATTGTGACAGTTATACGGAGCTTCTCTGTCCAGGGGCAGTGGACCACTGATGTCCACCTGGACAGGGAAACCTTGCGGAGAGGGGCTGTTGGCATCACATCTGGCTTGCGGGCTCCCAGAGGCAACCGGTTAGCGCTGTAGGAGGAAGGATGCTGGTCTGCAGTGGCCCTGGACTGGCTCCCGCAGGGCATTCCCTCCTTGACACGGCCCAAGAGGAAAGATTTGCAGCAGTCCAGGGAGGATGGGGCCATTCAGATAACAAGCACTGTAGCTAAACACAGGCTGGCTATGGTGGATGAGAGAAATGTGCTTGCCTGAGAGAAGAGTTGCCCACGCTCTGAAATTATCACCTCCTCCCCAGGCCGATCCCCCAGAACAATGAAGGCTCTGTCCTTGGCGGGGTCACTTCTGGCCCCGGCCATGCAGTTGCAGCCTCGCCATTGGCTGCTGTGCTGGGCAAAATTATTATTCCTGTTGACCTATTATGAACAATAATGGAAGCAAAGAAGAAATTCCTTCAGCAGAGAAAAAAGGGAAGTTTTCTCAAAGACACAGAAAAAACAGGGAACAGGGAAATCTAAGGGCAGAGCTGGGATCAGGCCTGCAGTGGGGCAGAAAAGAGAACGGCAAAGACGCTGCCCACTGAGGCCTTCCCCCGGGACCACGCTGGGTTGGAAGTTACTTTGCCATCTTGTTACGGTTCTTTTCAAAGTGGCTGTGGGATCAGAGCTGAACGGGATCAGGGCCACAGCACTGGGGGTGTGAAGCTTTGCCGGCCATGCTTCTTGCCCAATGCACGGGACCCACTGACGCACGTGCCCCACTGCAAGAAAGCAGAGGGAACAATCCCGGACAGGCAGCCGTCGATCTCCCACCCTTGGCGGATGAGGACAGGACAGGACAATAAAGCAGCCAAATCACCCAGCCCCCTACAGATCCATGCTGGGACCGCAGATATTGGGATACTGTGTATGGTTCTGATCACTGAACCTGAAGGGTTGAGAGAAATGCAGAAAGGGCAGCCAAGGGGGAAGCAAGTCCCCTTGCAGAAGACCACGACCCCAGGAGCGTTTCGCTGGGAGTAAAGGCCAGGAGGAGGAGACATGGGCAGGTGTGCAGAAAGGGGGGGTGAGCCCTTTGCCCCCCTCCTCCCTCAGGCGAGGCCCCATGCAGCCGGTGGGTGGGAGAGACGGGGCAGGCCCAAGGAGGGCCCCCCTGCTCAGTGCACACTGCATGCCCATGGCCCCCCGACCCAGGAGGGGCTCGCCGTCCGGCAGGAGAAGGCTGGCCGCGGCCCCAGTCCTGGCGGCTCGGTGCTCCCACCACAACTGGAGGCAGGTGCTGGGGCACACCAGGTGCTGGGGACAAGGGCGGGAGCAGGCTGCTGCAGTCCTGCCCATCTGGGGCGGCCCCGGGGGCGGCGCTGGCCCGCTCTCGCTCAGCACGGGTCACTCTCAGGCTTGTCAGCTCCAGAAGAGAGTTTCAGAATTACCGCAACACGGGAGGAGAGCCAACAGTGAGCGGACAGAGCCTTTGGCTCGATGAACTTCTGGAGAACGAGGGCTTCTCTACATAAGGCATTTAACCCATCACTTCACAGAGGCGTCTGCTTCCAGATTCTTCGCAAAGTCACGCTCATCTCCCTTACACCTTTTTTTAATGGCGGTGGGACGTCCTCCATCTGCCGGGACGTTCTGCTGTGCAGCAGATGCACAAGGCGCGGGGGGCTCTGCGCAGCCCCTTCCAAGCCACTCCGGGCGTCCTTGAGCGCACGGCTGCCGAAACGGCCGCACAGCGTAAAGCACCCACAGACTATGGCGAGTAGGAATCACAAGTACACCCATGCACCCATGCTTGCCAAATGTCTCAATGACCCTGGGTACCCAGCATTGCCCACTAGCTGCTGGGGAACATGGGCACGTGTGTGCTGCACTCAAGCCCTGCCTGTGGGATTCCTGTGGGCAACAGGTTAGCCACTGTGCGAACAGAGGGCTGGGCGAGGTGTCCTTGGTCGATCCGGCAGGGCTCTTCTGGTGACCGTGGGGAGGGGCGCCCTTGAAAAGAAGGCGAGCAGGCCGACCCCAGCCAGCGCTTGTCTTGCTCGTTCACAACCGGGGCAGGGCAAGCCTGCACAACACAGCCGTCCTTCAGGGCCCAGGGAGCAGCCCCAGCGCACCCCCAACGCACCTGAGGATCAGTCCTGGTTCGGCTGCCCTCTGGGCGTTATGGCCACGCAGGGCAAAGGAACTGGACGGGTCGAGAACCTCTTGCGAGGAAGCATTTTAGAGCAAGGGCGAAATCTCTCCGTCCCGATCACAGGGATCTTCCCCTTCACCCTCGCTTTGAGGCGCGTAATGGTAGCCAGCGCTGTGCGTGGCTGAGACCACCTTGGTGCTTGCACTTGACCCACTGTTGTGGAACCGCGTGGAAAGGGGCCGGCTGGAAGCAGGGGCCGGGCGCGGAGGCAGCCTGCTCAGAGGGGAGGCATCGCTGCTGGGACGCCGGAGCGGTCCCCCTCCTCACGCCTGCTGGGGAAGCTTTACTGGGCACTGAAATCAGTAGGTCCTGTTCAGAAGTAGTGGACTCTTACCCGTGTGTGATTGGTAGACCGATTAATACATTAACAATAATGTCATTATTTTGCAGTGGCAGCAAGGCAAGACAGAGGCCTTGTCCTCCACTTGCGGCTTTCTTTGGCTCTTGCCTGACCCTCAGAAGGCAGCAGCCCGCCAGGCTGCGACGGCCACGTACTCCCCTGCTCTACAGGACAGATGACTACCGCAAGCAGGGTGGTCTGGCACCGGCCGCCTCCTCAGAAGGCAGGTACCAGCCACCTGGGGGCAACGGTGGGAGCCTCTCCCCACTTTCGGCTCTTCGGGTGAGCTGCAGTCCAGCCACGAGAAGGCCACTATGTCGGGTAAAGTGGCAACCAAGATGCCACCAGATCCCCAAAGCCCCACAGCCGTGGGGGCCTGGCTCCCTCCTTGCCCCCCTCACTGTCTCCCCACTGCCCTGCTACACCTGCACGCCAGGGCCAGCGCACATCCCGCCCCACCCCCACCAGCTCCAGCACAAGGAAAGCCCCCTGGCCCAACGAGGGGGGATTTCTGCCCCAGCACAGCAGAAAAGCAAAATATTTGTGAGCGCCTAAAGGGGTGCAATGAGACAATTAGTTCTGGGCCACAAACAGCCCAAGCAACACAAGTTCCAGCAAATTGCCTCCAGGCGAAGAGCACCAAGGCACCTGGCTGGCTCTCCCCCAGCAAGGTGGGCAGCGGGAGGGAGTCCAGCCCTGAGCTCGGAACTGCTGCCCCTGCAGGCCGCCTTCTCAGTCCCGCCACACACGGTGCAAAGAACAACCCACACTGCCCAGAGCCGTGACCTGTGGGTGAGCCCCAGAGCCCTCTCCTCACCCAGGGCACCATCTCATGAGCTGGTGGCCTTCGGCATGGCCCAGCTAGCCAGTGCTGCCTTTTCCCTGCCGAGCAGACAGCCCAGCTTGAGGACCGGCCACCAGGTCAACGCTCCAGGCAGCTGCCACTGTTTATGGACTGGATGGGATTATCTTCATCAAGATAAGCAAAGGGCTTCAGTTACTGATGCTTATTCTGCCCTCCCCAGCCCGGCATCAGCGGAGAGCCAACTACAACTCTGAGCAATCGCTCACTGATCCAGTTCCTGCCCTTCTGCAATGGCTGTTCAAATATTTAGAAAGAACAGATCTAGTGCCCCAAACCTGGATTGCCATTTGTCTGTTTATTAATCTTAACACTTTGTTTAAAGTGAAGAACTCCTCAGCCTGCCATAAAACACCATCTGAGACATTTTGCAGAGGTTACTAATGTGCGGGACAGAAAGAGAGTGAAGGAAAGGAAAACAATTTCTCATTATGGAAATAAGCTGTCCTGATGCATTAAAATTTTTGCATAGTTTCGACCCTGCAAAGCAACAAGGGCCCAGCCTGGCTGAGCTCATCCCTTGAGCCTCTGACTCTTGGGGCGCCTGACCTACCCTCAAGATCCTGCGTGATATCCAGAGTGGAGCTCCAGGAGAAACGCTCCACCGGTGCATTTTCCAGCTCTGCCAAGTCAGCCGGGAGGGTCTCCAACTCATATGCCCCTCTCTTCTTCCAGTACAGAAACATGCTGCAAAGAGGCCTGGAGGGATTTCAGAAGCTCGACCGCCTCAGCAGCTCCTGGGCCTGGAAGGCAGGGCACTTGGCAAGCGCAGCCTCTTGCAGCCACGGGGCCACCTGGGGCTCTCGGCAGAGCCAAGCAGCCCTCCACCTGGAGGAGAAGGGTCCGGCGGGCAGCCCGACAAGCGCTGCATTCATCCCGCAAGCAGGAGGCTTCTGGGACAGCGGCACACGGCTAAGAAACCGGCCGATGCTCTGGGCACCGGGCTGGACAAAGGCCCTTTCTTCAGCCTCCTACAGACATTTTACAAATTTCACTTTCTGCCATTTATGAAAGAGATCTGAGCCAAGGCTACGAGGCATACTTATGGTGGGCATTAAAAAAAAAAAAAACGCTGGCTGGAGAGCAAGCAAAAGGGGTTTGTTTGGCACTTTTGCCATACAATAAGTTATTGGAAGGAAAGGAGGCATTGTCAGAGCACAGGAGGGCAGCCGTGGGCACTGGTGCGAGGGGCAGCTGCTCTGAAGAGAGGCGGAGGTGGGAGGTGCGGGGGCAGCCGCGGCACTGCTTTCGGGCCGGGGAAGGCCCTCTCTGACGCCATGCGTCCACGAAGCCTGGTCTCCCTGGCTGCATTCTATTGCGACACCCCACGGACGCTTTTCAGGTGGGTGGGGCTTGGGCGTCACATCTGCTGGGTTGGGGAGGCCGGTGGGATGCCCGAGAGCCACATCTAATGTGGGGAAAGCATCTCCCCTCCATGAGGCGAGGGGGCCAAGGGGGGCGGGCCAGCTCCGGAGGGCCTCACACTGCTGAGTGCTGCACACGGCATGGCAGTGGTGGAGAGAAACGGCCTGCGTGCCGTGCCGCGCCACTCAGATGCAGTGCTCCCGGCGCATCCCCCATATTTAATCCTGACGCGTTCGGTTTCCCTCCCGACTGTGCATGGCCTGCAAAGGGAGTGGGCAGGTGCTGGACCTGCCTGTCCTCCACACAGTCTTGGGCTGCGCCCTTCCTTTGTCCCAGAGCAGCCAGTTTCAGCCCTGATACAACTGGCGCAACATTCCCAGCCACAGAGCAGACTCGTGCGTAGCTTGACCCCCATGCTTTGCCTTGGGGCAGCTGAATGAGAAGCACGCAGAGTGCTGTCATGCCTGCCCCACATGAGCAACAGGAAGCTGGCACGTGGGTCCCTCTCTGGAGCTGGGAAGCAGCAGCGTCAGGGGAGACCCCAAAGCTGCCCTCCGGGCAGGCACCACCCACCTCCTCCAGCAAACCTCCACCAGGAGCCCGGGGCCCCACAGCACCTGCCATGACAAGCGCTGGTACGGCTGGAAGCGCCCACCTGGGAGCGAGCCCCGTTTAGCTCCGCATGCTGATCGTTGATTCCCGCCTCAGCCCTCAGCTCCCTCTCCCTGGACCACGGGGGCACCCCATCAAGCTGTGATGCCCTGGTCTTTGTGCTGCTTTTCCTCACTTGCGGTATTCACATTATCCATGCCTCTATTATAGTGTTTTTGAATAACCTCCAAGTACTTTGAAGCAATTTAAACTTCTTGATTCCCTCTTCAGCCTCTTCGTTCCCGGTCCCCTCATCCTGAAGCAGCTCCCCCGTTTGCGGCCAAAGGCGGCCATGCTCAGCCTCCCTGGCGGCCTTCCACCGAACTGCGCATCACACCTAACGGCTCACCACGCTTGCATCCTTCAGTAGATCCTGCGCAGGACTAAGTTTGGGATTACCTCCCTCTGGTTGCTGCCGCAGCCGACTGCTCTTGGGCACGGCTATTTAGAGCTACCAGACGGGTCCTGATTTACACGTGAAGGCTTCGTGGCGGCTGGGTCTGCTGAGATGGGCTGGCACAGCAGCCCCCCTCGAGAGAGTGGCCGTCCTGGTAGGAGTGCCCCTGGCTGCAAGGCTGAGGCAGCCTCGCCTCTCCAGGGAGGGGATCCCCGACAAAGCTGGCTTCCGATTTTCTGACTGCTTGGGAAAGAGGCCGGCACAAAGGATCCGCTAGGCCAGCCTTCCCCAGCCTGGTGCCCTCCCGTTATTCCCAGGCAGGAGAGCCCTGGGAGTTCCAGTGCGGCACATCTGAAGGGCTGAACGTTGGGGATGAGCGATTAAGCGGTGCAGGGAAAGTGAGGAGGCCGGTTTGGCAAGGAAAGGCAAGCGACGCAGTGCTCGAAGTCGCATGGTTCCAGGTAATGCTTTCTGGCCTCATTCGCACTGTGGGTTTCCACTTGAACCTCATGCACCTGGATGCAAGTCAGGGAAGTGGCGGCTGGAATTCTCCCCGCAGCACGCAGCCGTTAAATACTGTAGCAAACATTTGATCCAGCTCTGGCGCATGCTGTGGAATATTCTATTTTATTTAATCCCTGTCAAGAGGGCTCGATCAGAGATCAGCTTTTCAGAAAAGGGAGGGGGAAGGCGATTGCAGTCTGAGAGACCAAGAACTCTCCGCGCACATGCAGCACCCCGACAGCCCGTCTTGGCCAGCATTCCATCCCAGCAGCAGCCTGACTGTACTTCCAAGGGGAGCCACGAGCAGAGCAAAACACCAGGGTGCCCCCGCCCCATTGCCTGCCCCAGAGCTGGTGGACAGCCCCTGGATGCAGGAGTCCCGCTTCAGCATCAGGTCAGCAGATTCCACGGGGAACTTACACCTCCCGAAGCCCGATCCAAAGCAGGGTCTGCGGTCCAAAGCGAAGCCCGTTCTCCTGAAACAAACGCGGCTGCCACAAAAGAGCAGTGCTTCGCTCCAGGGCACGCCTTCTTCCCAGGCAAGGGTCCAATTTAAAAATGAAATTGCACTGAAGATCAGGAGAGGCCGGGAGGCACTGCCAGAGCATGGGTTCGGAGGCGCTGGCCCTTTCGTGGCCCACGGTCTCCTGGGCACCTCCCTGCTCCGGGTGTGCAAGCACTAGGGATGGAGGGAAGCGGTGTGATGGCTCGTCCGAGTTGGCACTGGGAGCACCTCCGGACAGGTCAGGATTAAAGGCCAGCATTTCAGGAAATGGAATTGCAGGAGGCCCATTATCCGAAGTTCTATGTCTCCGTTTTCCATCCACAGTCCCACTTTCCCACAGTCTTGGCCTTTGCTTTTCCATCAGACCGGCAGCTCAAGAAAATAAACCTCCCCCCAGCTCCCCCCCCCCCCCCCGCCCCCCCCCCCGCCCCCTTTTCCCCCCCCCCTTCCCCTCCCCCCCCCCCCCCCCCCGGCAGCCCCCTCCGTGTCCCCTTCCTTGCTGGCTGTGCACAGGCCTGGGCTGCAGCTGGCTCACGGCCCCCCAGACGGATGGAGAGGCGGCTCTGGCCAGCCGCTTTTTCCATAAGCTGACTCAGCCGCCAGAACAGAAAAATCTTGGCAATTCCATTCACCTTAACCAGCTTTGCACAAGGCTGCCCTCCAGCCAACTGTCTCCTGCTGGACTGCTGTACCTGCCTGCCCATAGAGGTGAGGGCACTACCAGAGTCTTGGGGGTGGGGGTGGAAGGCAAAGCGGCAGGCAAAATCAGGACATGGAGGGGACTTTTAAAACAGCCTTCCTCAACCTGGGGCCCACCACATGCCTCGGAGTGCTCCTCCCACAAACCCCAGCCAACATGACAAATGGACTTCTTGGAGTTGGAAGGGGCCAGAGGGCCACCGGGTCCAACTGATGCTCATGCAGGACTCCTCTCAGTCAACCCGTCCCTCTCAGATGGCTGCCCAGCTGCGTCCCGAATGCCTCCAGTTTGGGGAAGGCCACCACCTCCCAAGGTCATGGGTTCCACTGAGGTACTGCTCTCACAGCCAGGAAATGTTTCCTGATCTCTAGCCAGAATCTGGCTTCTTGCCACTTGAGCTCATATTCCCTGTCCTGCATGGTGGGATGATCAAGAAGAGAGCCTGCCCTTCCTCTTGTGACCGTCTGTCAAGTACTTTAAGAGAGTACCAATCCTTCATGCATGATCAGTCGCTTTTCTGCTGAACCCTGAAAGGTCGCAGGAAAACACGTTCTGCACCAAAGTTCCCTCTGGCTTGGGGGGCGGGGGGTGCTCTTCTGGAAGGCTCCCGGTCTGCCTGTCCAGCCAGCCCCCAGGCGTGCTTTTCACTCTGCTCTGGTGAGGAAGCCGAGGCAGAACTGATGCCGGAGGCTGCGTGCAGAGCTTCCATTGAAGGCTGGCCGGCTGGCCTGCCCGCCTGCCAGCTAGGAGGGCCTCGGGCTCTTCTGAGGGGGTGCACTCTGCACAAAGCAGCGGGTTTGTCCCCTGGGCTGCCTCAGAAGGTCCGGATGGTGCTGGCGGCACAGAGCACTTGCTGGGGCTGATACGCCAGCTCCCATCTTGACCAGGCAGAGGTGCTCCAGCCACCGTTCCCCAGGCTCTGATTGCCTCTTGCCTGAAGTACGGAAACGCATGGTATGTGTGCCTGCCCCGGAAGCGTCACCCGGCCCAAAGTAGAGCGGTAGGATTGCTAATGGGGACTGGCCAACACAATTGTGCTCGCCAGGTCTTCTCTGCCTCACTGGCTGCCTGTCCATGTCTGGGCCTGATCCAAGGTACTGGAATTAACCTAGAACGCTTTGCATGGCTTGAGCAAGGTTGCTTGAAGGATCATCTCCTCCCATGCACAACTGCCCAGAGCCCGTGATCATCTCCATGGGCCGTTCTCTGAAAGCGGGCGGCTGCTAAGGTGTCACCCCACCACTGAGGAAGGTCCTCCTCAGAGAAGCTTGCCTGCTGCCCACTCTGTGCTCTGCCAGGTGCCCTGTTCTGTCTCCAGGCCTCCCATCCTTCAGTTTTGTGCCGAGATGTTGTTGCAAGCATGACTGTCAGCAAGGAGCACGTGAAGGTCAGCCTTGTTGCTTCCGCCTTGGATCTCCCAGCAAGATCCCTTCCTGGCTCTCACAAAGTGCATCTGCCCTCGTGATTGTGAGCAGTGCCTCGCAATCATTCAGCTGAACATGGCTTAGCTTGCCCTGGCCTGGTTAAAAAGCAGCTCCTGCCATTTGCTCCACCTAAACATGCCCAATGAAACAGGCACCCCTCCAACCACTTGGCACTCTAGCGCACCAGACTGCAGCCATCTTGGGTTTTATGACCCCTCAAGCCTGGAAGGGTGGGAATTCTCACCAGGCGAGCAGCATTCTTCCTCCAGTAGAAGGGGGCAGAGGAAGCACAAAGAACAAGTCTTCATACAAAGCCAAACAACATCCAGGCCTGTGCTGGAGTCTAGAGTAAAAAGTGGAAAAGGAGCCAAGGAACCATCTGAGCAGGTTTCCCTGAGCTGATGGTGTGTTGAACTACAGACTGATGCTGCGGCTGCACTTAGCAATGCTGGGCATAACCGCCCCATTCACCCTGCCCAGAACAGGTGCCGTAGGGCCAGAAAAGGTGCGGAAGGGCAACCCAGTCGCTCAGGCATGCAGCAGCTCCTCCAGGGAAGGACCGCTATGGCTGGAGCTTCTGTGCTTGGGCAAGGAGTAGGGGGGGTGTGGGGGGTGCATAAAACGGGACTGGGTGTGGAAAGGCATTTCTCCTCTCCATAACGCAATGGAATCCTCACAGGCAGCTCATCCGCAATGGGTAAAATTGTTTCCTCACTGAGTGTGCGGAAGAGACAGACATGGAAAGAAACGGGGTTGGCCAGATTTGTGGAGAATGAGGCTCTTCGCCAGGGCTTCCAAAAACCAGCAGGGTGGTGATCCGCCCCACCTGAGGCTCCAGTATGTTTGGCCGTGCTTGTGGCCCTCCCAGGGGGCATCACTGTTCAGTAGGCGGCCCAACCCTGGCCCTAAAACCCAGAACAGCTCCTACCTTCCCATGGCTGTCTAAGCATTCCTAGGATTGCACCCTAAGCAAGTCTGTAGAAGACTGGTCGATGAGCAGCTAATGGCTGTGGCTGCATAATAAATCCCCATGTTCAGAAGTAATCAATCTCTGATACCCGGGACTGGGAGCCCAATAGCACTGGAGGGCTGGCTGCTTCAGGCCATGAAAGTAACCATGGTTCGCATGCCAGGAACAAACCACAGTCTTCTTCAGGTGCTGTTCATGGTAAATAAACCATGGCTTCTCCAATCAGCTGGGTTCAGACAACATGACAGCCCACAGTTCAGCAACAACCATGGTTCAAGGACCACCCATACTCAACCCTTCAATGTGGGTCATCACGGTGTCTCTCTCCCCCTCATTCTTCTACTTGCCTTGCACTGTCATACTGGATGAGCCTTCCACATGCATTTCATACAAATATTAAAGTTTGCTCTTGATGTCACACCTTCATCACGCCTGAACATGAGCAAGACATGGAATCTCAGTTCTTGGGGCTTCAGCAAGCAGAGAAAACTTGGGGGAAGGGGTGGGAAGAATCTGGAGCTACATCCCCCCAGTTTTAGGGTTAGCTCTTTGTAACTTCCATCAGGTCATTCCCTTTCCAACCAAAAACCTTGGGAACTTCCAGTATGTTTCAAGATTTGAACCTTCCCGCCCCCAGTATGCACCAGGTGTGAAACTCTTTCAGCCAGGGACCAAATTCAATAGTATTTCAGAGGTGTGGGGAGACAAAGGAAAAGGGGTGAGGCTAAAAGTGCCAGCATCCTTCCCTGAAAGTCCCTCAGCCCCAGGAGAAGCATTTGAACCTTTTAGAATGGGGGTGGGGCACGAAAGGCAGGGACCCTTCGCACAACTGGAGGTTCAAGGGAATGAGGTGTGGCCACCCGGGAGAGCCTGATGGGCCCACGGGGGCCCCGGGAGAGACACTTGCAGCTCGCAGCATTGCTGGCTGCTGACTGGGCTGGACGGAGCCACAGGCAGTCAGGCGGGGGAGGCAGCCAGGGGTCTTGACTCCTGCCTCTGGGAGGACACAGAGATTGCTCTCCACTTGCACAGGCAGAGAGCAGCGGGCCTGAGCAAGGCACGCGCCCCACACACAGCTGGCCAGGGCCTGGGCGGTGTGCAAGGGATGCCAGGCCACGGGACGAGTCTGGTGTTTTTCCTGCCTGTTAACCGTCAGAAGGGGGGCAAATGGTCATGGACCCCGTGATGGGCCGGGCCGGGGGCTCATTTCACCCTGGAACAAATTGAAATCCTCAAAGCCAACCAAAATGCAGTTCTGCAATCTTCCATCCCCACATACTCCCCCGAAGCGCATCCCAACCCAGATGAAGCCGCAGAGGCTCTGGAGGCAAGAAGAAACCTCCTGCCATTCTGACCTGCAAAGCTACCGCAGCACAAGCCGCAGGAGCAGCCCTGCCTGCCTAGAAGGACTGTCCCCCTGGTGTGAGGGACAGAGAAAGGGGTCGCACCATTCCTTGGGCAGCTCTCTGAGGTTCTCATCATTTCAAGCTGGACGGGCCCAGCAGAACGGGGGTGAACCCTCAGGCACGAAATCTCCCCTTCTCAAATGCCTCTCCCAAGGCTGAGTTGCTGGCAGGAAGAGCTTTAACCAATGATGTGCTGGCATTTTGGATCTTCTGCCCCTTTGCCTTTGGTCCTGCCAATTACTTGCAAGTGGCCCTAAGAGCTTCCTGAAATAGGCCTTGGGTCTCACCCCGGCGCTGGCTTTTGGATTTCCTGCCTGGACCACCAAAATTGCTTAAACTTGAAAGAAGAAGGGAAGAGAAAAAGATTAAAATAGCTAACAAAAACAACTTTGAAGGGTCATGCCATTCCTGAGAGGCATGAAGAGAAGCAGTAACTCCCTATAATAGGGAAAAAGACTCGGGAGGTTAAGTGGGTGGGGTAAATCATTTTCCAGCTGGAACATTTATCAGTGTCTCCTCTGCTTACTTAAAAAAAACCCTGCTCACACACTCAGAACAGTTTGTTGTTTTGTCTGCGCTGCTTGCCAAAGAGGTAGCCAGAGCTTTCAAGCCACCGGCCCCTCCTCCTTCCGGCTGAGGGCTGCTAAATATCACTGCCAACATACTTGGTTTCCTACATCACGGAAACACGTCTCTGCTGGAGGGGGCACAGCTCAGCCTTGCCCCACCTGCCCCCCATCACGGCTTCACAACAGGGAGTGTGCCAGCAGGCAGTCGAGGAGGGTCGTTGCCTGGGAGCACCTGCGGGGTCGAGGGCAGCCCACAGATGCGCAGACCACATCAGGAAGGCAACAGGCTGGCCGACGGCTGCTGGGACTCCCCGTAACCACTGGCGACCGACCCGTGCACGGAGTTTGGACCCGGGGCCAGCAAGGTGGGTGTCCCAAGAGCCCACAGCGGCATTTCTGTGCGCATGTTCACCACCAGCACTGCTTGGGCCAGAGCAAGCAAACGGCAGTGGCGAGGAGGCGGAGCAACCTACTCCCCAAGGCTCCTTCCTGTGGGCGCCTGCTGGCAGGCCTGGGCAGGTCCCCCGCCTCCACTTCGCCCCTCCCAAGGCTCCCTCCAGGTGGGGTGAAGAGCCAGAGGGCCGAGCAGGCACCTCCGCGCCGTGCCAACAGAGCAGCTGACCGTAGCAAAGGAGTCCAGTCTGACGCTCCCTTCCTGCTCACGCACAAGCACTCCCGCAAAGGAGCAAGTCCCGCGGCCCAGAACGGTTCCCTCCCTGCCTGCCAGCTGGCAGGGGCTCTAGCTGGCGACTAGGAGGTACATCACTTCCACCATCTGCAAAGAACTAAAAGGAATGTTGCCTCTCAAGGTGCGAGGACGCACCCCACCTGTCTCCCCCCCCCATGTACGCCGGCGATACGTGGCAGGCCGTCTGGAACCTCAGAGCAATGCTGCTGAAGGAGGCCAGGGGGCTGTCCAAGCCCGCTGCTGACAGGTGCCCTTAAGAGGCCTCCACGCAGCCCACAAGCAGGCGAAGAAGCCCTCTCCCCGTGGTGGTTATTCAGGCTGGGGAAAGCCGAGGTGGGCTGTGTCTCGTGCAAAAGCACCCTGCACTGGCTGAGCAAGAGGAGAGGCAGCGCCCGCCCGCCCGCCCGCCGCATCACCGTCGCCTGGACGGGCCCCGTCCACTTACTCGTTCCCAGGCGCAGACTGAGCCAGCCGCGAGGGGAGCACTCGTGCTTGGTCAGAGCAGGGTTCATAATGAAGCCTTGCTCCTCACGGAGCTGAAGTCCGGTGGGGAGGTGGGTGCGGCGGCAGCCTGGAGCATCGAGGGCAGCCGCTGGCCAGGAGCAAAGGCAATCCAAGCAGATGGGGGGCTTCGGGCACACAGCCAGTGGGCACCACGCTCCTCCCGGGAGGCTCAGGGGCCCCCGCAGCCCAGACGCACGCCCCGGAGAATCTCACGGAGCGCGGCTGCTTCCCACTCCGGCGGTGCACTGAAATGTATCCGCGTGGCCTTGCCACAGTCGCTGCTTCCCAGATCCGAGCCTCCGCTGGGTGCTGCGTATTTCCGCACCGGCTTCCTAAGGTCCCCTGCTTCGTGCGCCTTCCCCGTTTCTTCATTAGCCCTGACTTCCAGTCTGGGCCTTCCCCTTTGCTGGCAAGCGGCCACCTGTTCTCCTCTAGACTAGCCCAGCCCCCGAGATGTCTCTCCAGCCTTGGCACTCGGCAGGTAAAAGCTCTGCAACCGCGAGGTTCGCTCTCGCCTTCCTCCCCCGGCCGGCCCCATTTATTGCTCCTGGGAGCACCACTGCCCACAGCACCAGTCAGGCAGTGGAGCCCTCAGAACTTGCCCTGCAAGGACAGCGAGCATCACAGCGGCCGCGGGAGCGGTTACCACAGCAACTAGCCACCCGGCCCAAGCTGTGCCCCCTTTCCTCTCCTCCCTGCACTCTGAGGCAAGGTCGGTTCAGTGTGTCCCATGTGCAGAAGAGATTTGCGTCGCCTCTGCATGTTTCTGCCCACCCAAAACCTCCCCCACCACACACAATATTTAGAACAAGATGGTCTTGGGCTCTGAGATTTCCGTGCGATGCTCTGCTCCCGCCCCCCCCCCCCCCCCCCACAGATGGCCTCCATATTTATTCTAGCCACTGTTCGGGGTGGGTTGTCCGCCAAAGCTTTTCCTGCCCTGCCAGACTCAGCCATATGGGGCGAATTAAAAACAGATTAAGCTAAAGTTTTAACTCTTTCTACTGCCGCTGTGCAACACTGGCAGGCACGGACAAGGCAAGCAGCCTGCTGTCCTGCTGTCCTGGCACTGCCTGCCCAGCCTCAGCTTGGTCAAGACAGAGCTTTTCCATCTAGGCTGCACTGCAACTGTTAAGAAAGAGTTAAGAAGAGGGAGCTGATTTTCCAAGGAAATAGATAAAAGCATTTCCGAAGCTCTCTGGATTACCCCAAGTTAGTCTGACGTAGCTACTCATAGATCTGAACTCTGCAAGAGAACTGCCCCATGCAAGGCAAGAGTGAAGTGGAGCGTCCAAGACACCAGAGTTGCGTCATGCATTGCATATTCCACAGGAACAGCCACCAGCCCTGGCTGCCTGATCGCCGGACCTGCATGATACAAAACGAGGCCTGGTAGCCTCTGAAGAGACTGACTGCAGCACAGACTTGTGGTTTGACGCCCCCATCATCAGATGCACAAAGATGCCCCAGTCCATGAACGCAAATGCCAGAAATACCTCCTTAGACTTCTCCAGTGCTCCAGGAACCTGCTTCTGCAGAGCCAGTGTGTAGCACGGTGAATCCCACCGGACACCAGAACGACACAGCTCCAAGCCCTCAGCAAGCTCCATTCACGGCCTTGTACCCGTCAGTTTTCCCCCTCTCACACACGTAGGATTTGGAGTTGTGAAAATTTGGAAAGTGGGGTGGGGCTGAATTACATGCATTACAGAGGGGCAACAATGAAGTCAGTCAAGGATAGGCAACCATTTCCAGGCCTGTCAGGAGTCATTCAAGTTCCTGACTCCTAGCTGAGGAGATGAGAGGAAGCTGTCCCAGCTGATCTAGGACCTCTAGGATACAAGCAGCCAAGCTCCCAGGGAGCGAGTGACCGGAGCGAGTGAACAGGTAGGATGCTGGGCAGAAAGCAGCAGAATGAAATTCACTTGGGAGAAATGCCAAGTCCTCCACTTAGGAACAAGAAACCAACTGTACTGCTCCAAGATGGGGAACACTTGGCTCAACAAGACTGCAAATGAGAAGGATCTTGGGGTTGTTGTAGATCACAAGCAAAATATGAGCCAGCAATGTGATGCACCTGCAAAAGGGGCAAATGGTATTTCGGGCTGGATGAACAGAAGCATCACTTCCAAAACACATGAAGTACTAGTTCCACTATAATCAGTACTAGCCAGACCTCACCTGAGTCCTGTGTCCAGTGCAGGGCACCTAGGTTTTAAAAAGAAGCTAAGCTAGGAAGGGTACAGAGGAGCACAAGAATGATTCAGGGACTTTTCCTATGAGGAAAGATTGAGAGAAGGTATGTTCAGCTTCAAGAAAAAAAGACTGAGGGGGAATACGATAGCCCTCTACAAGTACTTGAAAGGCTTGCCACACAGAGGAAGGACAAGATCTCATTCGTTCCAGAGTGCAGGACATGGAATAACAGCTTTCAGTTAAAACAAACCAGATTTAGACTAGAAACCAGGAAGAATTTCCTCACAGTCAGAGCAGTACGACAATGAAACCTATTACCGGGGTGGGAGGACTGTAATAGGTGGGCTCTCCCTCACTGGAGACAGGCAAAAAGTGTCTGGAAAGTCATCTGAATGGGATGGTATAACTTAACTGTCCTACAACAGCAGGTTAGACCCGATGACTTTCTGGCCCATTCCAACTCTACCGTTCTATGATTCTATCTGGCAATTTGAGGAATCATCCCGGGCATCACCACAAAAGACTGTACTACAGAGGAAACACTCAGCCTGCCCCCACTCGTATCAGCATTTTTGGAGGACGTCTCTGATGCCCATATGACCCAGAGGCTTTGACAGCAGTAGGAAAAAGTAGCGGCCAGAGGCCCCTGCTGCACCTTGCAGTGTTCCCACTGCTCGTAAGAAACACAGTAAGAAAAATGAAATGGGGGGAGGGGTGGCCTTGATGGACCCGCTCACAGGTGCCACTGGCAAACCCTGTGGTACGAGATGAGGTGGTTGGTCACATTTTTTCCCTTACATTTCATGATGTGCAGAATAACATAATTAGGAAGCTGGGGGTTTTGTCACTTAAACCTATTTATTCTTGGATTAGTTTTCCAAATCTTCCAAATGCTGCACAGAAAGGATCAAGATATTGTGATGCTCCGGTCCTTGTTTATGTGCTGACATATGCTCCACTCAGAGCCTCGGCACACCGTAAAATCACATCCAGAACATCAACAAGCAAAGGCCAGAGGGGTGCTTCTTATGAGTGGGCCAATCAGACAATGGTGCCTGAACAGTTTCCAGCCAGATGCCAGCACACACAAGTATGAAGACACACCTCTGTAGCATCTAGGGCTCCAAAACAACTGCACTTCAGATAAACTGGACTGGGCAGCAGAAGCAAGCATATTCATGGCCATGGACAACCCACTGAGTCATTCAGTGAAAGCAACCCGGGCAGCTGGTCTGCACAAGGCATGGGTTTCTGACCCAAAGGGAAAGAGCTGAAAGGAATCCGAGATTACTGAACATGGCGGAACAGAGATAAAACAGCCACGGGCAAGCAGAAGAGCAGACCGAGGAGAAGCAAGGCCAGCGAGATCTTGATCCCTCTGCTGTGGCATGGCTTGGAGTCCAGCGGACCCTTGGTCTAGCCCCAGAGCAGTTCTTTAATGCCACAGTTTAACATTGTGAGCCACCCAGAGCTCTGCAGCTCCCAGGCAGCACAGAACAGCAATTCGTTAATCTAGATCATTTGACTCTCCTCCAACAGACACAGCCCTGGGCCAGTGCAGCCGTTACAGCAGCCACCCCTCAAACTGGTGTCCTTTGGGTGAGCTGGACTGCAACCACCTTAATCCCAAGCCAGTGCAGCCATTCCCAGCGCGCCTGGCTGGAAACTCTGGAGCTATGGCCCAAGAGATGCTGGGGAAGACTGAGCCACGGCATCTCCAGGAAGTCAGGCAGCCCTCGTCAAAGGCCTCACAAGGCTGCTTCTCTAACGACTGCTCTGAGGTGCTTCCTGTCTATGAAGCAGAAGTCCAAGACCCCTCACAGGCAAAAAGTCATCACAACATTTTCTGTGTTTAAAGCAATTTTTCCACCAATGCCAGGTCACCCAACTGGATTTCACAGAGAGGAACTGTCAGTATAAAGACCCTTGCAAATGCAAAAACTGAATTGCTCTGGTGGGCAAAAGCAAGAGTGACAGAACACCAGAGCAGTACTGTTTTGCTTCCATGCAAACGCCATGCTAGCGCACCAAGTGATGCAGAAGAATCTGACACCAGGGGAGTTTATTCCAAATATTTAATTTTAAAGTCATAAGGAAAACGCACAATTATAACAAGGACATGTGGGTGGATCAGCACTGTACCACCAGCAACAAACATCATAGCTGCTCTCCAATGGAAGGTTCCCCCAAGATCAGGACGAAGGCTTGGAGCTGAACCAGATTTTGCAGATGAGGATTTTAAAAGGGGCTCATGGTCGCCTATGTTCTCTCCGTTTGAGATGCTTTTTTATTTTCAATTTCCCAGCACCTGAAATGTCATAGTTATACTCTGACGTGACATAAGGTATTTCACCTTCAGTCCCCATCTGAAAAAAAGAGGCAGTAAAATGAAAAAGGACAGTATTTCAGGAAACTTTGCTCCCCTGACCCCTGAAAAGTCCCCAAGATAGAGGCCAACAAATGACTCTACAATTATATTTTGAAAATCATGAAAACATTCCTATACTTGATTATTCAAGAAAGTAAATGTGGCGGACTGAATCACAATAGTCATAAAACAAACCTCGTAGAAGATTTCCCACTGGCCCAGCTCACATGTCACAGCTACCCATGGGTTGTTCAAACCGTGGACTGCTGTCACTGCACAGGAACAAGAGACAGGCTGCTTCCTCCTCACCTGCTCTTATTTGGCAAAACAACCTATGAATGCCCCAGTCTACCAGGAAAGAGGCAGGAGCACTGCAGAGAGCTTAGAAGCCTTCACACAACCCTTCCCTCGGCCAATCGGGGTGATGAGAGGCAGTCAAAAGCAGCTACGAACTGAGCTGTCTCCCTGAGAAGCCACCTATCGAAGCTGCCACTCAGTCTGCTTGCTCCCCTGGGCCCAATCCCTTTCTCAATCTGCAAGGGCAATGCTGGAGCGAAGCAGGCTCTGACTGAACCCCCAGCACAAAGGAAGTTTCATGAGCTGGCAGCTCAGTTAGAAGCTGTAGCAGACCTTCTTTGCTCCTCAGCCTGCTGCTGCAGGTCAGCAAGGGACTGGAGGGCCCACCTGGGCAAATCAGCCCCCTCACCCAACAGATCACCTGCCTCCTCACAGATAGCCTTCAGGAAAGGGTGGATTTGGGAAACGTGTGCATATAAGAGTAGAAATAAGGTACAGTCACGACATGGGGGACCCACTAGCTTACAAAAAACACAAGAAATGGAAGACAGGGTGCATAGAATAATGATGTTGAGAAAGTTAACCGACAGATGCTTTTCTTTCTCTCTCTCTCCTAATACTAGAACCCAAACAGGGTCATTCCATAAAGCTGACTGGAGAGAGCGCCAATACAGATGCCAGAAGGGACTTCTTCACAGTGCAGGGTTACACCATGGAACTCATTCCCACAAATGTTCACCAGTCCGGATGGTGTTAAAAGGGCACTGGGCCAATTCATTTGGGAAGAAGAGGAGGTGGAGATCAATGGCTGCTGGTATTGACAGCTACGTGCCACCTGGTAGCAGAGGTGCTTCCAGGGAAGGCAGGAGCAGGTGTGCGGCCTGAGGGCTCTCCCTGGCCACTGAGGCAAGAGCATCCCTGCCTGGATAGGCCTTTGGTTGCCCCAGCACAGCTCTCCTTATGTTCTGAGAGAACGAGGCATGTGCGGGAGAGAGACACAATGGCGTGAGGGCCTTTGTCGCCCACCCCTGGACCGCAGGGCTTTTTGCTCCTGTCCCCCAAGACTGGCCCACACACACAGGCAGCCTGCAGCAGTCGGTGGCCCCTGACCACTCTCAGGGCCGGGACAGGACAGCAAATAATTATTTGTATTCGGATTGCTGCAGGCTGAATAGATTTTAAACTCAAATTCTCATCCCCTGATCTCAGTAAGCAGGCAGTGTTTAAATCGCTGTGTATAGAGATGTGATGGGGAGGGCCTGGACCAGTGCTGGATGCAGCCCTGAGGCCCCAAAAAGACTTGCCCTCCCTCAGGCTGCACAGATCCCGTGAAATCAGAGAGACAAAGTCCACAGCAAGCCCCAGTCAGACGCACTGGACCCCAGAGCACACCAGCGGCCTGCTGCCAGGTGACTGCCACTGCCCCTGGCTGCAGCTGTGCCCCCCACACACCCC
Source organism: Varanus komodoensis (assembly GCF_004798865.1). NCBI lineage: Eukaryota > Metazoa > Chordata > Lepidosauria > Squamata > Varanidae > Varanus > Varanus komodoensis. The sequence goes on from NW_025335301.1 coordinate 902,280, forward strand.
CCGTCCTCTCACCTGGTTCAGGAAAATGCAGTTGGGAATGGGAATGCTTCCAATGAGTAAGCAGTTAACTAGCCGTAGATTCTCTGGAGCTACTGGGGTCAAAAGGTAGTAGTGTTTCTTGTCCACATCCACCCCACGGACAATTCCTGGAAAAAAGTAATTGAGTTCTCCTGAGCCAAATAGCAAAGGGACACAATTAGGATTTTTTTTTTTTTTTGCAAAGTTTTGTAAATATACCTACCATACCCCCATGGCAATATGGTAGTCAATGCAATTAGGTTTTTAATGGCTGGTCCCAGTATTTTAGCTGGGTTTTATTGGTTAGTTTTTACAGTTCTTTTTATTATATATTTTAATTTTATTTTGGAATGGTGTAAACTGTCCTGATAGAGATGCAGATGGCACAGTGGTTTAAACTGCTGGGCTGGTTGATCGAAAGGTCGCTGGTTCGAGCCATGCTCCGTCCCAGCTCCTGCCAACCTTGCAGTTCGAAAGCATGCAAATGCAAGTAGATAAAAAGGTACCACTTCGGTGGGCAGGTAACAGTGTTCCGTGCTCTTCAGTGTTTAGTCATGCCGGCCACATGACCACGGAAACTGTCTGACAAATGCTGGCTCCCTCAGTTAGGAAATGGAGATGAGCACCTCCCCCTAGAGTCAAGACATGACTGGACTTTAATGTCAAGGGGAAAAATTTACCTTTACCTTACCTTTAAACTGTCCTGGCCAAATATTTTAAAGTTTATTTATTAGTTAGATTTATATCCCACTTTTTCCTTACAACAAACTCAAAGTGGTTTATATCAATCTCTTCCTCTTTCTCTCAACCTTAACCCCACAACAAGCTGTGAGGTAGGCTGGGCTGAGAGTCTGTGACTGGTCCAAAGTTGGGTGGCTAAAAAACAATGGTTTTTTAAAATAAACAAATAATTTTTTTAAAAATGTAAATTGTATTTTTAAATTTAAATTGAATGTTCTTAATAAAATGCTTTTTAAGAAAAAAAATCTATCTAGATATAGTTTTCTATTTAAGATACATTATAGTCCAAAGGCTATTAATTATGAAATAAGGATTAATTTTTAATTAGGTAACATAAAGCTCTATATTCATGCAATGTTTAAATTTTTGGTAAATAAATTCTATTAATCCATTCACAATGTCATAATCTTACGGAAACCTCTGGAAGAGCACTGGGCAATTTTTTTATCTAAAAGATACTATCACAAATACTTGGTTTTACAGTTCTCAAAACTGTGAATTTGTGACTGCGGAGATCATGTGCCTCTTCTTCGCAGCAAAAAATGTTATAAAATAAACATGCAGACCTAAGAAAAACTGTTCCTTTGCAGGAACACAGAATCACCTCCTTACCTCTTAAGTGCTAAGTTGCAAAAAATTCAATGAATAGAAGATTGTTGGGGAGTGGAACAGATCTGCACAAGAAGCCAGGTGTGAGGAGGGAGGGGCAAGCAGTAAAAATGAAAGTGAAAACTTTTGAGCGGAACACTCCACAAGCCTTTGGATCCTTTTGTGCATAGCCTGAGGTTTATCCCATTTTCCTTTCCCTGAAGGAGAAAACCTATAATGGCAGCAAGCAGTCAGAGTGACCCAATGTGGGAATATTTAAATCAAGTCCTTCTGCCTACGGGTAATTATGTAGAAAATCATGATACACATTTGGTCTTACTGACTACTGATTTAAATTGTGATTTAAATCAATTTGATCCACCCTGGCCCAAAGTCACCCAGTTGGCTCCATGGCTGAGTGGGGACTAAAACCCAGGTTGTCTGAGTCCCATTCTCATAATCATGGCTCCACTCTGACTCTAAAATAACAAAGGAAGAGTATCCCTGAAAAACACCTGGGAAAGGTACACCCCTCACCAAAAAGCAAACAAACCCTTGGATATCCAAGTATATCCTTTAAAGCCTTAGCATAAAAGGTTGCCAAAAAGATTACAAGTTGACACCAGGTGGACCTCAGTGAAAAGATCATCCCATGGGTGGAGGGCCTCCACAAAGAAACCCCTCCTGTTTGTGCAGGCATCCAAGCCTCCCTCCAAGTTGGCATTTGGTGGAAGGCCCCAGATGCTGAATGGAGTGATTGGGTAGCTTGTAGTTGGGAAAAGGGCTCCATCAAGTGCTGTGGTCCCAAGCTGTGTGAGGCCTGACAAGTTAAAACCAGCCCACTGAATGGACCTGGAATTATACAGACAGCCAATGAAAGCAGCCAGAACTAATTTTATATATCCAGACCTTCGGTTCCTAGTCAGTAATGTCACTGCCTCATTTTCCACAAGCTTCAGCTTCTGAACAGTCTTTCAGCGAAATATGAGCCCCAAATAAAGTGCAATCAAAGCCAGTATGCTTCATCTGAACAAGCTAGCAATCTACAGTGAGAAAAGCAAGTCACTGGGCAGGTTTGCATGATGCAAGAAGCCATCTGAAATCTTATGGTGAGGAGTTATGTCATCTGGATACTATCTATCTATTTATTAATTAAGCGTATATCCTGCTATTTAGGCCTGAAGACTCTCTAAGCAGTTCTGGAATTCCTGCATGGTAGGATTGGTTTCTGAAACTACAGAGAGAATCCCATGGTCTGTTCTCAGTTTTCCATGCTTTGCTGCAGCTTCTCTAGTCATCAAGACCAAAGATGATCATTTTACCATTGTTGGTATGGAAACATCATAGTGTCCCCTGGCAAGAGTGGCCACAAAAGAGGCTTCTTCTAGCCTTTAATCTCTATTGTCCTCAGCACCCTAGCAACAGACATGTTATTGCTTTGCTAATGGGAATAAAATGAGCAATGTGTCCATCTCCCTTTTTACTTTGCTGCAAAATGGTTATTTGTCTTTACTAGAAAATCTCTGTGGGCGCTGGAGCAGTGTGGCAGACATGCAGGTGCACCAGGGAGGAAGAAGGGGGAACCCACCTCAGGACCACAACGGACACATCAGGAAGCTGCTGCAGCCCCTCAGCAAGACTAGCGAAAGGACAGGGATGCTACCTGCAGGGGCTGCTGGGAGACATGAAGGAGCCAGGAGGGTGGAAAGGGAAGCACAGAAATTGAGTTGCCACAGGAATCATGTGATTGTCTGACTAGTCGGTTTGGGCAAAAGTCTGTGCACTGTAAAAAAACTGTCATGTGAATCTAGCCAAGGTGTTACATGGAAAGTGCTTACAGGGTCACAATCCTCAAGTGACAGAGGCTCAGCTTACAACAGAGTCTTGGCCTCCAAGGGACAGAGTTCAACTATCTTCCCTAACTAGATCCATCCAAAGCACTGAGAGCTGCCTGCAGGCTGGGGAGGCTGAATGCAGAGATCCAAGAGTCAAGTTAAGGGCCAGCAGGCAAGGAGCCACACGCAAGAAAGCCATCACAAATATGTCCACTGCTGGCCAAAGACCCTTCCCTGACCTTGCGCTGCCGCTTTCTAAACCCCTCACCTCCAAGGCTCAGCCCAACAAAATCTGACCCCTCCTGCTCATTTGCAAGGAAGGCAAGAACAGGAGTCCCACCCCTTGGCATGCTCCAATGCTCAAGGTATTGTTGCAGGTTGGGGAAGAGCACTGGACTGGGAAGACTACCATGCCCCATCAAAATCTGTGCATTTTCTTCCCTCAGAACTACTCTCAGCTGAAAGGGCATGCACGCTCACTGTGGTGAAAGGATCTCATTTTACAAAAGCAGCCTGGATTTAGAAGAAAGCAGAACAACACGTGCAGCCACTTACCAAAGCCCAGGCAATCGCAGATTGGAGTCTGTGCCAGTAAGACTGGCCCACTGGTCTTACAGGGGACCTCATCAGGCAGCCGACAGAGGCCAACCCAGCTGGCGTTAACCGAGTACAAGATGTGGGCAGGAGCAACATCAGCATGGATCACCCTGAGGGCCACAGCATTGAAGGGCACCTAGGAAGCCAGTGCAAGAGCATGAGACCAGCTAGCCATTCAGCATGTTTCCAGGGATCCCTATTCACAGCAACCAACCCTATTCACAACCGTATGATCCAATAGCTGAGAATGGAATCTTTCCTCACCTTTTGGTAGACTTCTGCCTCCTGCAAAGTGTTGGGGACAACCCCTGAAATTGTGGAGAGACAAGAGCTCACACATGCAGTTGCCTGGGCAAAGTAGCAGGCCTTGCCACTCCTATCAGTTCGGAAAGATTTCAGATAGAACTGGAGAGGCCTCTGTTTGATGCCTTGGGAGAAGGGCTGCCAATACGTGGCTAGGGGGCCTGACCCTGTTCTTTGCTCGGCAAGCCCTGGATTGCTACAATCCACCCCTGAGGTCCTGCAACTACCACAGGTACATCACTTACCTGATAGGGCACCAAGCTGTGTAGAGGAACCACCGATTCCATGCCCGGGGGCTGTAACTGACTCAAGTATCCTAGGATTGCCATATCCCGAAGAATACTGCTATGGGTTCGCCTAGAGGGCCAACAGAGAGAGAAATGCCAGAGCAGGCTCGGGGGCAAGCTGCAAGCACGTGCCACGGACAGGCCAGTACTCTCAGAAGGCCTCCAGAACAGGCAGACACACAAACCTCCAATTAATCCATGTGTACAAATAGCCACTTTCTGGGCCTCCCCACTTCAAATTGCTCATTTACCCTAAGTTACTAACTTAAGTACATGTCAGCTGGTGGGCTACTAGGCTATTTTGTGGCCTACTGCCTTGTATAAATTTAGCTGCACAAGCGCGCTGTTCTTTAAAACTGCCAGCATGATTCTGCAGCCTGCATTTATACCTCAGCTTCACGGGAGCCACCGGGGTCTACCACCTCCTCCACACTGCCAAAATAAAGACAAAAACCAGAGCCAGGGGCGGGCGGGGGGCAATGAGAAACTCCTACCAATTGCCTCCTTCCCACACTGCTGAGATAAAGCCTTCCCAGAAGGGCTGGGTCAGGGGAGAGGGACCTGCAACTCAGTGAAGCCAAATGCCTCATGGAATTAAGTATCAACACACAGTGCAATCCTATGCAAGCCTCAACAGAAAAATGGTCAGCAATGCTCAGCATAGCATTGGAGTGCGAGAGAAAAGGCCAAGCAGGCCTTTCTACTGTCCCTCAGACACCTGCCCTGAGTTGTTGGCCAGGGCCACACCTCAATTATTGCTTTCAAACATGCTTAAATCCTACCTTTTTGTTTCATTCAAAGCAGCTGACAAAATGCATACAATACAGATAAAACAAAGCACCATAAAATAGGAACACAAATAAACTGAGAGAACAGAGAATAATCCCCAAATAGTAGGAGCAACATGAGCAAGGAAAATGGCAACTTCAAACCTATTCCAGTTTGCCACGCCAAATGTTCTTAGGAAAAGGGGATGCCAGCAGGGGCAGGGAAGAACGGTCTTATTTTTTATTCTTATTCTGGGAGCCCTTTCTGAAGGTGAAATGGAGAAATGCTTGGAACGAAGTCCAAAGAATAGGTCTTTATACAGAACCGGAAGGCTGAAGCAGAGGCTGTGAGAACACCACGGGACAGCTTCCTTTGCTAGACAGAGCGCCACCACTCCTGGAAAACATACACTGCCAAGCAGACAAGCAGGAACGTAGGTAGAGGCGAGGGCTCCCTCTGAGTCATAACAGTTAAATATGGCACACTGGGAACGTAGGCGAAATTAGGGTTGTGCTGGAACTGCATTTGGAATCCAACTTCCTGCTCTCCTCATTAACCACCCATCCCAACCCCACTCCAAGGTGGTGTCAGGCTCCAGGCTCCCCTGGGGCTTCATCCGCTTGTCAGAACAGAAGCCCACCTTACGTTTGTACAGGATCAGTCCCAGGCCCTGCTGGAGCTCTCAGCAAGCTCTTCCTTCTGGAACCTCTAGTACCTGCATCTTGCCCGACCTGTGTCCTGCCTTGCTGCCTCAGCTCCGCAACAAGCATCTTCTTGCTGGCTGTGCTGTGGTTCAGCTCCTGCACCTTGCCTGACACTTGCTGCATTTGGTCCCTGTTGTATTCTGCCTTGCTGTGTTGCCTCAGCAATGAAGGTCTGTCTGCTAGCTGTGGTTCAGCTCCTGCACCTTGCCTGACACTTGTCACGTAGCTTGCTTTGCCACGCATCCTGCCAGTTATCCTGCCTCGAGAGACCCACAGCCTTCTTGTTCTTGACCTTTGGTTTGCTCATGATCACATTCTTGTCCGGTCCTGATAGAGACATGTGGTTCCTGACCCTGGCCTGCACTGCGACCGTGACTTGTGCTCACTGTTGAGCCTTGCTGCTGGGCCTCGGACTATGCCTCGCCTCAGGTTCTGCTGCCCTGGTCCTGGTGCCTCTCTCTCCGGCGGCTCACAGCCCGGCCCCAGCCCAGGATAGATGCTTACCCATTGCCAGCAACTCCTGCTCCTGGGAATGTTGCCTGGACGCACAGCAGCTTATGATCAGAATTTGGTGGGCAGAAGTCTCCATGGTTCCTGCCCTGCTCCATCCCACTCATCAAGTTCTTACATTTGCCTCTTGTATGGAGGCCAGGAGTGGAACGGATATACTCAGAGGATAGCTGGGGCATGTCCTTGAAGTTTTCAGCGCTGATCTGAATGATGTGACTGGGTACCAGCAGTCGAATGAGGTCGATCAGGAGGAGCAACCCAGTACCTTTGCACCAGGGAGAAAAGAAATAGATGCTCTGAAGGCGGCAGGCATTAGGCTATGGCCACCTACCCAGACAGAACCCAGCCCTCACAATTTCACTGTGCACGTTAAAGCAAAGTTCTAGCCTCCACGGTTACTGCAGCAGGGGGAGAAAGGGGAAAAGCTAGACAGCAGCAACGCCCCCTCCCCAGCCACAGGATATCTTATTCACTGACACTGGGGAGTTCAGCTGTCCTTGTCTAAATTCATAGCCCTAATAACCAGAAACTTGCTCTTGTTAACAAGAAAACAAAGAAAATATCGTCCAGAAGCTAGATCAAACATTACACTCCGCACTCCCAAGGATTTGCAGGACAAGCACAAGGAGCCCCAGTGACGAAACGTCTCGGCACCAGGAACAAAGTGTCAGCCCATAAATGAGCTCAGCAACAAGGGAAGGAGAAGTGCAATTTACCAATCCCTTTTTACATCTGTATTATTTTAGATAATCATCCCAAACTAATAAATAATTAAGGGAAGCCAAGACATGGGCACAGCAAGAGGGTAACTGGACAGGCTTGACTTGGAAATTTCCAAGGGAAAAGTCAGCAGAATCCTCCAGCTCCTGCCGCCCACATTTAAACCAAATCCCTAGTAAACTAAATCCAGGCTTAGAAAGGCAGCAAGCAACATCTATTTCTGCCTTCTCTAGAACCACTTGCCAGGCCTTGCTAGTGAGAGAGGCCTCCAATCCTGCTAGCCTATCCAGAAGGATACCATGGTCGATGGTATCGAAAACCGCTGAGAGGTCCAGAAGAACCAACAGGGACGCACTCCCCCTGTCCTCCTCCCTGCACTGGTCATCGTACAGGGCGACCAAGGCAGATTCAGTACCGTACCTGGGTCTGAAGTCAGACTGAAATGGGTCCAGATAATCAGTTTCATCCAAGAGAGCTTGGAGTTGTCCCGCCACCACTCGCTCTAACACCTTGCCCAGAAAAGGGATGTTGGCCACTGGTCTATAATTAGTGGCCATCTCTGGATCCAGTGACACTTTCTTCAGGACCGGTCGGACTACCGCCTCCTTTAAAGGGGCAGGCACCCGACCCTCCCTCAGAGAAGCGTTAACCACTTCCAAGATCCAGATCCCAATCCCATGCTTGGCGTTGTTTATTAACCAAGATGGGCAAGGGTCCAATAGGCAGGTAGTGGGACGTACTCATCCAAGCACCTTGTCCACATCATCAGGCCGCAATAACTGAAATTCATCCATTAATTTTGGACAAGACGGCGGCATTGGTATCTCCCCAGAAACCTCTGAATCACTACTAGAGTCTAGCTCGTGACGAATCTGAGCAATTTTCTCCCTGAAATGCTTGGCAAAGCCGTCACAGCGGGCCTTCGAGGGTGGAACCAGATCTTTCTTAGGGCCAGGGCGAACCAGGCCTTGTACCACACGAAAAAGCTCCGCCGGACGGCATTTTGAGGAGGCAATGGAAACGGAAAAGAATTTCTTTTTCGCCACCCTCACCGCCGCAGCATAGGCCCGATAATGGGCTCTTAAGTGTGTTCAGTCAGATTCATCCCGTGATCTCCTCCACCTACGCTCTAGCCGTCTCCCAGCCTGCTTCATCGCCTGCAATTCAGGTATATTCCAAGGGGAAGAGTGGGCTCTGCCCGGCGGGAGAGGACACTTAGGAGCGATCGTGTCAACAGCCCTGGTCATCTCCCTGTTCCACAGTACGACCAGAGCCTCGACAGGAGCACCAGTCTTGTCAGTCGGAAACTCCCCCAGGGCCTTCAGGAATCCATCCGGATCCATCCGGCTCCGGGGGTGGACCCACACAATCGGGTCCGCACCCTTACAGAGGGAGAGGCCACTTTCGAGCACAAACCCCACCAGGAAGTGCTCTGACCATGACAGGGGAGTCACGGTCAGATTCCTCACCCTCAGACCACCCTCTTCCTGCCCCGTCGAGAAAACCAGGTCCAGAGTGTGACCACGTTCATGGGTCGGGCCTGTTACATGTTGAGACAGCCCCATGGCCGTCATGGAGGCCATGAAGTCCTGAGCCGCCCCGGTCAGACCAGTCTCGGCATGGAAATTGAAGTCCCCCAGGACCAACATCCTAGGGGTCCTCAACACCACGTCCGAGACGGTCTCCGTCAGCTCAGGCAGGGAGACTGTTGGGCAGAAGGGTGCATGGTACACCAACAGAATCCCCAATCTGTCTTGGTCGCCCAACACCTAGTAGAGGCACTCCAGCCCTGGCCTCAAAGGGACTGGAAGTCCCATGAGGGAAATGGAGGCTTGGTAAACCAAAGCTACCCCCCTCCCCTCCCCTTCCCTCCAGGCGTGGACGGTGCTGAACCAGATACCCGGACGGGCACATTTGAGAGGGCGACATCGCCCCCCCCTCCCGCCCAGGTCTCCATTATGCAAGCCAGGTCGGCCCCCTCATCCACAATCAAGTCATGGATGAGGGAAGATTTATTGTGGCATTAAACAGCAGCAGCACCATCAGGCCCGAGGGGTGGTTGACAAGACCACCTGGAACCCTCTGGCTGGGGGCAGAGCCAGAAGGAGGGACGGGCGTCAGCCATCTGTCCCTCCTTCTTCTACGCGGACACGTTAAGCCCCCACCGCTGTAACGTCCATTGCCCATGATCACCCCAATGGCAGCGCCCACGCGCTCCCCAGGAAACTCAAGCGTCGACATGGCCAGCGACGACTCCATAAAAACAAATTAAAATACAGTAAAACTTTAAAACAGTCAAAAACTCCCCATTTCCCCCCCAATACAAAATTAAAATTCCCCCCACTGACCTAGTCCCCCGCCAGCCCAGCCCCGCACAGCCACAAACGGCGGCAACCGCCCTTTGGCCGGTGGGTTAAGCCGGCGCCCGCCCGCGCACCCCGCCCCAATCCGGCGTTGCTCTCACTGACGCCGGCGGTGGGGGGAGCAAGGAGGGGCGCAGAAACCCGCCCGGCAGCAAGATGGCGGCGCCCTCCTCCGCACCGTCAACGGCGGCCCTGGCGTCCTCCGTGCCCGGGGTGGCCCAGCGGTGGCCGCGGGAGCGGCATCAGCTGGCCCCCGGCTCAGCGGTGTGCCTCAGGTCCGCCGGCGGCGGCAGCGGTGACAGCGCTGCGTGGCAGGTGATCCGGGGCACGGAGTGCGGCAGGTGTTCCAGGGGGCGGGAGCTCCAACTTTTGGACTTGCTGGGAGATCTCCGAGCGAGCAAGCTGCTGCCGTGTGTGCTTGATGATGCCGCCCGTGTGCCCAACGTCACCTCACCGACCCGCGCCTCCAGGAACCCCTGCTTGACTGGCCCGCGCCAGTCACCGCCGCCTTTCAACTGGCCCCCTATTGAAAAAGTTTGAGGACCCCTGTTATAATATATGAATTAAGTGGAGGTAATATTGGTCTCCGGGGTACTTTATTATTTACTTTTTCCAATTATTAATGGAATTTTTGTATGTTATATTATTGATGTTGTGAAAAAAAAGTAAGGTGCTAGTAACCACCGAGAAGTAAATCCACTGCCCTCTCTCAATAGAATAAAAAAAGGAAACTTAATGAAGTTCAGAATCCCCTAGGTTTTTCAGGTGAACAAACCTACACATATCAATTAAGAAAGCAAAAAGCTAGTGGGGTGGTGGGCTATCCAGTGTATTGCACTCAGAGCCACATATATGACTGTCTGCCAACTGAACATAAGTCCTGGGTGTGTGCTTGGTGTAATGAGCTCCTGGTTCTCAAGGAACCTATTTGTTCCCTTGAAGTCAAGGTTGCTGATCTGGAAAGGCAAAGAAGGGTAGGCAGGTGGATGATGAGACCCCCCCGGAAACCAATTAGATGCATGAACTTACATAACTTATAGACTGAAGAATTTTTTTTTCCTTGCTAGAGAATCTGGATTTTTCCATCACTCAGAAAGACCATGAAAGGCCTTCTTCCTTCTTTGGGTGGCTACAGAGCCTGATGATCAGCAGCAGCCCTGATCATGCAGCAGCCCAGGCTGCCTCTCCTCTAGCCAGGGACAGCTGAGGAGGCTGGGAAAGAGCTGGAGTCACCATCCTCAGTGGCTCTACCTCACTGCGCCAACCACAGCACTGCAACCTGTGCAAAGACACTTAATCTCTCAGTGACCTCTGTGAAAGGCAAAGGGAACAGCTGCCCAGACTCGAATTCCAGATTCTAGCTTGTGGGGCAAATGTAACCACTTAGCCTTATGTCCCCTCTGGTCCCACAGAACAAAATTCCCTTTCTATAGAGAAAGCAGGGCATATCTCAAGTGCTGACTTACGGAGAACATACCTTGCACCCATCCCATTGTGTTGACAACCAGAGGAACATCTCTCTCGTAGGCGCTAAACACATACTTCAGTGTGTCAATATACCTTTCGGTGTCTTGTTCACAACTGGTGTCCCCAAAGTATGCCATTTTGCATGGTCTACGTTGGTGAGTAAACGGTGGACCTAATAAGAAGAACAGGCTAGATGGAAATGAAAGTATTACAAGGTGTAGCACTGAAAAAGTACCAGGAGCAAAACATTTCGCTTTCCATGCCCCTGCCGCTCAGAAGCTGCCGGCTTTCCACCAGGCTCTGCCTCTAATGCCAAAGCAGTCTTTCCCCAGCTCTGCTTCAATCCCTTTGGAAAGATGGCTAATGCATGAGGGGGCCCTCTCACACCATGCATCAGGTGTGACCAAATACTTTCCACCCTTCCAAGCACATACCTAGCAGTGGTTCTGTAACATTAACTAGGGAAATGCACCCAGGTGGTGTGAATTCTGGCTGTCCCAGGTCACAATCCAAGAACTCTACGCAGGGAAGGCTGCAATTTAAAAAAAATGGAAAAGGAAGCAAAAGTGTTACAAGGCTGCCTTAATTGGCTATCAAAAGAAAACCCAACCACCTGAAGCTAAGGTAACATTTCATTTCTTGAAGTAAATACAGAGGCTACGCCCTCAGTCATCAAGTAGGAAGTGTCATCAGCAGAAAGACTTATTCACACGCTTTGAATCATTCACAAGCTCTGCTTCCTTTTGTTTGCCTGTTAAAAGTATATGTGTATATTGCTAAACAGAACACTTGTTTTCAGCGAAACCAGCTCTCATCCTGGTCGAAAATGGTGAGGTCTCATTTCAGTGCTTCCACTTCCCTCATTTCCCTACCCTAAGCTCCTGGTTATGACAAAACTGGCAAATATTCTCCAAAAGACATCAATTCAGAAGCACTGAAAGTGAGACCACAACCCATTCTACCCAACTTGTTTATTAACATTTTTTATCAAACATTTTCAAGACATGAATTCATTTTAATAAAGCTGCAAACCCAGAAGCTGAGAGGACAGAATGCCCAGTCAAAGACAGAGTGCCCATGCTAAAAAGGAAAATGGCGCCCATGACCCCTGGCCATAGGGAAAATAGGGAAAAGGCCAAGAGGAAACAATATCACCTCAAACAGCCTCAGCAGCCTCACTCACCGGTTCAACAAAAGATTAATCAAGTATCTGTTAAAAGTTGATTTGCCAACACTTTTGGGGCCACACACGAAAACAATAGGGCAGCTTTCGTCTTCCTCTAGAAAGCAAACACAGTGGGGTTATCCCTGGGAAGTTACAATTACCAACAATCCCAATCCTTGTAGGAAGCACACGTATGTGTGCATTTACATGCATGCAGTGTGGCTATATAAAACTTTGCAGAGCTTAGCATAATTACATCAACTTCAATATGAAAGAAAGGCCTTTCCTAATTAAAGAGTTTGGCATTATTTTCACATATATTTCCAAACATAAGTTTTGGTTCTCCTCTGCATCACAACTGCATGTACCTGTTTTAAGCTACTCACCTTGGCATGCATCCATTAACTCCTCAATGGCTGAAAGCATACAGGCAGGCAGAAGCAGGCCATTCCCTGGGTCCAGCCTCCCAATGCCAGTGGAAGCAAGCACTACATCTTCTGGGGTGAAACAAGGAAGTTTTTGTCTCTAGGGATGAAAAAGCATTTGCCTCAACAAAGGGCAACATGGGAGCAGACTCCAAGGAAAGGCCTGCTGCAGGTTTGACAGTTAGGACACAATCCTATGCAAGTTTAGCCAGAAAATTGTCTTGTGCAGAGAAATCCACTTGTAAAGCATTTATACCAGGGGTGCAGAGCCACAGGACCAAAATTCATTTTTGAAAAGCTCTTGGGAGTCACATTCCAGTGGTGGTCGGGCCAAACAAACAGCAGGATATTTTAGCTTCAGGTTCTTCCTTCCAGTAAATAAGACTTGCGAGAGACACTTCAGTCTTATAGAATGGAGGAAACTGCACAAAGCTGAGTGGGGTTGGGAGGGAAAACCAGTTATCTCCTCTCTTGGGTAGGGGGGAACGTGGACCCTTCAGATGTCTTCAGTGGACAAGGCAGTACAAAAAGCGACCCTCTTCACTCAACATTATCACTCTCAGGCCTCAAACAGTTTTATAGGTTAGCGCTATACATGAAAGCATACTTTAAAGCAAATGGTCATGCAAAATTAAATAAATATAAACTCAAATACAGGTTAGAATGTACCTACCAATAGGTATTAACAACCTTCATGTTCTGAGCAAGATTCCTTTGCATATCAACAGCTGGGCTACTGCTGTTCAAATGTAGGTAGCCCTTCACCACTTACAGAAATAGCAAGAAATTCTATGCAGGTGAATTGAATGGCCTGGTGGATGAAGAGCACTTTGTCCCAGCTCTTCCTCTTCTGGAAGTCCTCTCCTTTTTACTCCCAAGAGAAATACAGAGGGGCAAAACTCTTTATCCTTCTGCCAATGCCAAGTAATGCAATGCTAGTGACCGTTATGGGCTTATGTACAAAGCTGGCCTATAGCCCATGCCCTGTTTGTGAGCTTCCTAACAGCATCTCTCTGACCGGAATGGTAGAGAAACAGCTGGAATAATGGAGAAACAGCTGGCTTTTGATCTGGTCCAGCAGAAATATGTTCTGAGTTAGTCAGCCTCATGTGTTACTATCAAACAGCTAAAAAAAATATCTTTATGCAAAGTGTAAAGTTTTGTCTTAAAACTAGGATACCATCATAACCCAAGCATTCAAGCAATTTAACACAAAGGAAGCCCTGAGCAGAATTGATTTATAGAAATTACAAATACAATATCAGGCAAAAATGCATTTCAAAGGTATAATTCATATTTCCTAGGTTATTATCCTAGTAGCAAATGTGTGAGGGGACCAACTGATTTATATTTTTTCTCCCATCTTTCAAAGTGTACTATCACCACAAGTCAATTTAGACTATAAAAACACAAACACATAAGGTTAGATTTAAACACCCACCCACAACAGTAGCAGAAGCAGTTCCTAATGATTTTAAGTGTCAAATGGAGAGTGGAAGGAAAGTACAATCTAATGGTCCCTTGACAGCATCTATGGGGCCAAAGGATATTTTAGATTCCCAGTTTTGAAGTCAGAGGCAGCCTTCTGACCTTGAAACTACACCCCTTTCTCCCTCGCAACTGGACAGAGAGTGTCTCACTGACTGCGTTTCTTAAGTTGGAAACACAACCTCAGAGAAGGACAAAAAGTGGCATCTCAGTGGGCAGAGAGAAAGGGAGATCAGAGAGGCCAGGATATGAGGTGTCCTAAGGACTCTCATCTTCCAGGTGCTGGAGCTTATGAGCATCCAGGGCACAACCCATATGATTGTGTGTTGTTTCTGCAGGGTTTTCAAAAGCTACATAGTAGTGAAGGAGCTAAACGTATTTCTCTGGGAAGGGAGTTCCAAAGCTACGAGCCACAACTGAGAAGGCCCAAGGATTAGTACCTGCCAACCCGGAGACTCTTGCTGGTGGATCAGAAGGTGATTAGGCTCATACAGGTGTAGGTGGTCCCAAACATTTTAGGGCTTTAAAGCCCTAACCCAGCACACTGAATTGGGCCTTGAAACTAGCCTGCAGCCAACGTACAGAGCAGGAATAATAATGAAACACATATGTCTGTGTTGGAAATAAAACTAAGAGGTAGTAATGGTGAAGGTGATGAAACCATCTCAGAGAAGAGAGTTGCACTCTACCACAACAGAGGAGCAGCTGCCAGTGCATCACACAGTTCTTTTAGTTGCTAAAATACATCAGTGGGTCAATGGTTTTCCGTATCTGTTACATTTAAACAGTGCAAGGGAAGTACAGAATTTTTTTTACAAGCCTTCCAATAAAAATATACAAAAATAACATTGAAATCACCTGAAGTATGTTCTAATTTCCCTGCTGAAATATTTCAGATTAAATACATGTAACATCCTGGGAGAAAAAAGAGTATCGGGTACTTTTAATAGTTTTGCTTACAACATTCAAGTAAAATAAACATGCTAGACTTACTCTAAGTCTTCCTATGCAAACTATTTTCCTGTGCAAACTAGCCCAACTTGTGAGATCCTGCTCTTTGCATATTAAACAAACAGGCTTCCAGGAATGCCTGAGCAGGGCTAAAGTTCAGCTGAAAGCCATGTAATTAATTTGAATAGGCATTATATATTAATTGATATTTGGCATCAGTATATCCTCAAGCCATCCTGGATCTGTGTTCACATCCTAAAATAACAAGTACAAACAAGCAGAATGAACTCACTTTTGCTCTGAAAATATGAGAGAAGCTTGAGTGGCTGAGAACGAAACTTGTCACTGGTGTATCTAGATGCTCCAATAAAATGATGGAGCTCTGGGGAGCAAAGTTTTTCATCAGTTTACATCTTGCTTCTGAAAAGAGGAAGGATGAGACTACAAGTCATAACTTGAGCTGAACATTGATATAAGCACATGGCCTTATGCAGCCCATGCAATGCTACAACATCGCTAGCAGCTACAGAATATGGTTCCCCAGAAGGAGCACTGCAAGATCGCATACCAGTCCCCGCTGCAGAGCCTGCACATTCTACCCAATCCTCCTCTGAGTTGCTCAGGCCAGAGCTTCAACTACTGAGCAGTACAGAAATCAAACAAGCAAACCAACCAATCACCTCAGTTCCCATCATTCTAGTGGGCATGGTCAATGCACCTGGAGCATAGTTGATTAGGGAAGGCTACCCACAATTAATCCATCTGCTGAGTGATATTCAGTCAGCCGGGGTAGGGCTTCTCCCACCAAATTTAGAACCTTCTTCCAGAATGTGTTTGTGTGCATGTTGCCCTTCTACTGACCTCGAGGCACAAGATGGGCTCGGAGTATGGACCTGGCCTCCATTTTCCGCTCCTCTGATTTTTCCATCTCCTTATATGCTGTTGCTTCAATGGTGAGGGCACAGTGGGAGTGAGGGGAAAAGAGATTGTAGGGGGGCTGGTCTGGAACGATGGTGAACCCGAACACCTGCACAGAGCCATACAGGCATGTCAGGCAACACTTGCCAGTGAATGTCAAGGTCTGTGAAAGCAAAAGAGATGCCAGGAGGGGGTATAAGAAAGCTGCAAAATGCTACAGTCACCATAGCTACCTTTTCACCTGTTCTGTTCCCCCCTTCCCCAGTGGCACCCTGGCTGTCCTGAGAGGCAAACAGAAGCAGAAGTCTAAATCTGCAGATGTTCTAGATTTCAAAGAGGAGTGATGGAACCAGGAGCAGGCCAAGTGACGAAAAGCAACTGCAGCTGGACTGAGAGATGAGAAGCACGCCACTTGCTGGCTCTGCTCACAAGCTTCTTGACTGCTTACACTTTCCCTCGCTATCACTTTCAGCTTTTGGTGACATGTCTTGAAAGCGACTGAAAACCCTGCAGGAGTGTGGGGAACCCTGTTAACCACATCGCGAAATAAACGATACTCTTTCCCAGAAGCCCCCGCGGGCAAAGCCAATGGGCGAGACCGCCGAGAAAGACAACCTTCCGCTCCGCCCAATGCGCGAGCTCCCACCTACCTGCCCCAGAGGCAGCAGCAGCACGGCACAGCCTTCCTTGGCCTCGGCGGCCGCCAGCACTCCCGGGCCGCTGCCTCCGGCCTCGGGCGTCTTCTCCTGCTCCTCCTCCGGCGGCGGCGCGATCAGCCCGGCGTCGAAGAACGAGGCCGCGAAATCCCCCCAGGCGTCGCCGCCGCCGCCGCCCTCTCGCTTGGCTCGCGCGGCGCCCTTCACCTGGCGCGCAGGCCGGGCCGCAGGGGCAAGCTGCGCCCGCACGGCGGCCGCCCGTCGGCGAAGCCGCAAGCGGCGGTTGTTGGCCATCCGCGGCGCGCGAGCCTCCGGGCCCGGCCGCACTCTCGCGAGGCCTGCCCCGAAGCCCGCGAGCCGCGCAGGAGGGCGGCGCGCGGTGCAGGCCGGGACGGAGAGCGCGCGCGCGCGCGGGGGGGAGGGGCGCCCCGAGCGCTATGACGCGCTCGTGACGCGCCTGGGTGGTGGCCCGCCGGCGCGCCTTCTCACCACGCTGGGGGGGGGGCCGCACTCTAAGAGAGCCGCCCCTTGACCGCCCCCCACGACGCCCTAATATTTGTGAACGGGTCCGAGCTGTAGCTGTTTGGTGTTCGAGAGAGGCCAGCCATCCCATAATGCTTGCTGTAACTTGCAAGAAGGCCTTGCACAGAACATAGAAACAGAGCGAGTCAGAAGGGGCCGCCCGGGCCATCTAGTCTGACCTCCGGCACCAGCCGGCTCCGCTCACGACATGCCCACCATGTGTGTGTCCAGCCTATCCTTGAACACCCGCACCAATGGGGTCTCTACGACCTCTCATGGAGGCCCATTCCACACCCTCGGGGTCCCGACTGTCAGGAAGTGCTTCCTGGCATCCAAATGGAGCCTTGGCTCCCTGGGCGTTGCTCGTTGGAGCACATACTGCCCTCCCCTGCAGGGGAGAACAGGTCTCTACCCACTTCCGTGTGGCACCTCCTCAGAGTGTTTGTCACCCAGCAACTGTGGCCTCAGCCGGACTATGGGCCAAAGGCCTCTGGGTGGCCTCCTTAGCAATAGCTCTGGGGCTGCGAGAGCAGCTGCCGGTCTGTGCTCCTAGGCTGTGAGTTCTAAAGCTGCAGATCAGTCAAGCAAATTAAGAAAGACACCTGGACGCTTGGAAGGTAGCACCTGGCTTAACTGCTTCCCCTTGACATTGGTGGTGATCAGAAAAACTTCACTAACTCCAACCACAATCTAGGTCAGGGAGACATGCAGCATGATCCAAACGTCACAAGAAACAGTTCTCAGACAATACCAGCAAAACAGCCTCAAGACAAAGAAGCAAATCTTTGTATAGGTTTTGAACATTATAGTTCTTGGGGGAAAGCCCCAAAGATAGCCACACATCTGCAAGTCCCTGCAAGGTATGGGGGCTGAGGCTGAGTGAGGTTGGCTTGTCATAGCTCTGTAAGCAGTCATGTAAGTGAAGCTGACTCTCAGAGTAGTATGCATGATCCTCCAGTGCAAATAGTCCTTTTGCCAGGAAGTAAACCTCATGGAGCTTGGTGAGTCTTCTGAGTAAACATGCATAGGAATTGCCATACTAACAATTTTGGCTTCCAGCCCAATGGCCCCCATTGAATATACCTCACATTGCAGCAAAGACCAATCTAAAGTTCAATTTTGCGTCCTCCCAGCCCCCTCCACGCTGAAATCCAGTGTTGGGTTGCAGGTAGAAGACCTGAGCTCTGTTGTTCTGTGTGACCCACATTGCACTATTCACAAATGGACCCTCAAGCAGGTATCCCAAAGCTGAGGCTCACCAGATGAGTTGGCTGCAAATCCTAGTATCTCCCAGCCAAACGTGGTTAGGATTAGGGAGCTTAGCAAGAGAAGAGCTCTGATGCTGGGCGAAACCAAAATCTCTCTTGTCCAAAATTCTGCTCACTGCCAACCAGATTATGTATTTATTTACTTGTTTAAGTTATCATCCAATAGTTGAAGCTTTCTAGGCACTTCACAATAATTTCTCAACAATACAAAAGGAGGCAATAAAAATACAGATACAGGTATGATAGAAGCAGTATAAAATTCCAACATACAAATTTTAAAAGTTTAAAGTTCCGATACATGAAAAATGTAAAACAATTTAACCATCAAAAACAATTTCAGTAAATCTGGACCTAAATTTAAGCATCATATGCCTGGGAACAAAGGGCAACTTTAACTTGATGCTGAGAAGATGCTGCAGGGAGTACCAGGCAGGCCTCCGATGCCCCAGTGGGAAGCCTACAAGCACACAAAGGGGACCATAAGCATCATGCCTGGATCTGAGGCACGAGGAGGCAGAATGCAGCCAGGTTCTAGGTGCATAGCAGATGAGGTAAAGGTGCATCTGGTGAGGAGGAGGTGTCAACGCATGCCAGGGTCAGCATCACAGATAAGGCAAAAGCTGTCAGAACATGGATACTTTAATATGGATACTTTTTGATTAAACACTGGGCAAATCATGTGGAAGCCAGCATGGCTGAACCTCTCAGTAACAGAGTGTTTGCTTGAGGACTTCCTGGGGCGTCTGGCTATCCACTGTTGGAAGCAGGATAGTGGAATAGCTGGTG
Source organism: Varanus komodoensis (assembly GCF_004798865.1). Classification (NCBI taxonomy): domain Eukaryota; kingdom Metazoa; phylum Chordata; class Lepidosauria; order Squamata; family Varanidae; genus Varanus; species Varanus komodoensis. The sequence goes on from NW_025335301.1 coordinate 921,360, forward strand.
ATTTAGCAGTGTTCTTATGTGCAGTATAATTGCAAGCTTGCATTGGGAGAAACAATTTATAACAGAGGTTTAAAAGAAGGAAATAAACAGATGAAATGCAGCCATGTCCAGAAACAAAAGGACAACTCCTTTTGCTACAGTTTGATTTTACCCAAGCAGCCACAAAAGGGTAGCATTGTCCTTGCTTTCGTGGTGACTTGGCTCCATGAAACAACCCATGACAGGTTATGGATGGGTTATCCCGGTGGGTTGTTTCGCTGGAGCATGCAGGGAGCTGCAGGCCTTTGCACCTTCTAAACTCGGATGGGGTTTTGCTTGCACCCACTTCTGTAAAGGCAGCCCGGGATGCTGGGGAGATGGCTGAGCCAAGGCTTCCTCGATCTGACACTGACGCGAGTGAGCAACACGGAGGGAGGGATGCGTGCACCGACGACGTTGCCCCTGGGCTTCTGGCTCATTTCAGGCGAAGAGCCTGGCCTGCAGAAAATGACAAGGAGGGTGGGCAGTGTGTTCTCTTCCTTTGGGAGCAGCACGGAGTCTCGAGGCCCATGTTGCAGAAGCTTGGCTTGCTTGGAATGCCACAGAGCCAGAGAAGTACTGTGGTTCGTCTGTATTTCTCCCCTCAAGGCGGAAGATCCCCGCAGAGCAAGCTGGACCAAGGGATGCACCAGCCACTTCCACCTCGACAGTCACATCCTGTTCTCTCCTTCCTTCAGAGTGGCCATGTCTTCGTCCCAGCCCGCTCCCCCACACACAGCCAGGCCCCAGCCTGTGGATTCATTCATCCATACAGCAGACCATCCTCAGCCCTTCAGGAAACATAGAAACAGAGCGAGTCAGAAGGGGTCTCCCAGGCCATCTAGTCTGACCTCCGGCACCAGCCGGCTCCGCTCACGACATGCCCACCATGTGCACGTCCAGCCTATCCTTGAACATCCTCACCAATGGGGCCTCAACCACCTCTCGTGGAAGCCCATTCCACACCCTCGGGGTCCTGACTGCCAGGAAGTGCTTCCTGGCATCCAAATGGAACCTTGGCTCCCTGAGCTTTGCTCCATTGGAGCGCGTCCTGCCTTCCTCTGCAGGGGAGAACAGGTCTCTACCCACCTCCGTGTGACATCCCCTCACATACCTGTATGTCGCCAACAGAGCCCCTCGGAGTCTCCTCTAGGCTGAAGAGGCCCTGATTACTTATGCAGGTGCTAGTAACACTAATGCACAGTGACTGAATAATCACAAGTGTCTCCGCCTGGCCTGCTAAGGGCTCTTCCCCGCTTGAAGTGATGGCACATTCCTGCAAGCAGAGGCTCGTGGTGGCCTCAGGTGTGAAGGCCCCATTGGACTGAGCTGGTAAGGAGCGTGGCCGAGGGAGGCACACGCACGCGCTCTGCAGCAGCGTGTGCGTGTGCCCCCTTCATAATCCTTTGGGGACCCTCCCCTGGCGGGAGGGCTGCCAGAGGTCGCCAGGATGGTAATAACTAAAGCTCTGTCATTTTATTGGCATAAACAAGGCAACTAACATTCACTTACGCCAAGCAAAGCCTACATTTGAAACATCAGAGACCCAGGCTTGGATTTTTAGGGTCAGGTATGCCAGAACAACATGGAGGGAGTCACTGAGGGAGTGCCCGTGTCTGCAGGACCCTCCTGGAAGGACTCTGGAGCCACTGCCAAGGCAGTGAACACTGCAGGAGATATTGAAGCGTGGCTGCCTTTTTAAGATGTTTACCCCCCCTTCCAAAAAAAGAATACACATACATCTGGGGTTTCACAGCTGAGGACTAGAAACTTGTACAGGTCACTAGTTTCCATCTGGTGCTTCTTGGTGCAGTTGTCACAATATCAACTGAGAGGGAGAGAGTTTATTAATGAATATAAACTGCACCTCAAATCTCTAGGGAGCCCAGGAGAAGCTAAGTGCACATTACTTGGCCTCCCCTGCAACATTTGCTAGGAAAAGTAAACCACACGATTTGCTTGGTTTTCTTCCTGCAGCTGGTGCATCTGCTTGAGGAAGCGCCTGGGGCCTTTCCTCCCTGTGTTGCCTCGGGGTGTCCAGGGGTATGTAAATAAGCCAGGGGAACTAACTCGGAGCTGTGCCACCGGGCCACTTCTTCCAAAGCGCAGCACCACCGGCTCCGGGGCTGCGCCAGACTCCCGAGCGCATCCATGATGGGCCTCCCCCTCCCCTCCCTCACACCCCTTCTGCTCTTGGCCTCCTGCTGCAGTCCTTCCCAGGGGTCTTCTTCCCCACTGAGGCTGGGTGGAGATTACATGCTGGCAGGGCTGTTCCCCATCCACCGCAGCACCGCCGTGAAACGTCACAGATCTAAGCCAGAGGTGGACAGTTGTGAGAGGTAGGTGAGAGGGGCCAGAGCACTGAATGGCCCTTTGTATGTTGCGCAGGCGGCAGCAGGAGGCACTTTGGGCTTTCTCTGGCATGCAAGCGATTGTAGCTACGGAATGGCCCTCCCAAATCTCTGAAGCCCTGGGCCACATGTGGCTGAGGGAGCTTCTCCCCGCTGCTCCCCAGCACCTCTGTGCCCTCTCAGACTGGAAGTGAGTGGCTGCCATTCCGCAAATGAAGCCGCGGTTTGATTGTGCACCATTATTCAGCTGGAACCTGCTTCAGCAGAGGCCGGGCGTCTTCACACCGCTGAGACACACGTGCCCGACACTCCTTGGCCCTCCAAGCCAGCTGCAGCGCAGTGGCTTTCTTACATCCCGGCTGGACTGCCGCAGCCGTCCTCACGCAGGGGCTGCCCTTCCTTGGAAATGCTGCAGCAGGAGTTCCAGTCGGGGGACATAGTAAGATGGGGCCCCTCGTCACCACAGCTTCCTTGGCTGCCAGTCTGTGTTTAGCACAATCCCGGGCGCGCGATGGGGGCCCGGCGGTCTGGAGGAGCCCCTCCCACCGTGAGCTGCCGAGGCTTTAAGGTCCGGGGGGCGTTGCTCCCTCTCACGCCGTTGCCAGAAGTGCATTTAGCAGGCACGCCAGAGGGCCTCCCGGGCTGCTCCCAGTGCAGGCACTGCCTGCAGGGCACGAGGCCGGCTCTGCCCCCGGCTGCCCTGACACTGTCCGCAGGCGTGTGCCGACGGGGACGGGCGCTTGGCTGCCGAGCGGTTTTGCCCACTCTAGGAGGGTGTGGTTTATTTCTTACTCCTTTTTAGCAGATGTGATTTAGCAGTAGATTTTGGGGAGACCTGGCTTGGCAGCAGCGTACGTGCAGATGATCAACATGCCTTAAGGCACAATCCTGTGGCCCTCTGCACATTTTCTGAGTGGCCATAGGATGCTGGGGGTGCAGGTCTCCCAAGGCTGGCAGAGAGCCAGAGCGCCACCCTGCCCTCTCCCCTTGCAGCTGGTGCAGAAAGAACACACCAACTGCCCTCCAAGACTAAGAAACCAATCTCAGACGGGGGAAAGGGACGCTTTGGGGGTGGGGAGAAGAAGAAGGCATAGAGGCCAGGGCACAAGCCACCCGGAGTCTCTTCTGCCCCCTCCCCTCCCCTCCCCTCTTGAAGTGCCATTGGTAGATGGGCTAAGAAAACCCGGCTAGCAAAATATGCAGGGTCGGAAGGTAGGAAGGTGAAAATTGCCTCCACAATTCCTCCCACCTTGCTTGGGAGCCTCCAAGTTTAGGGGCACCCAGTCATTAAGGGGACGATTGATAAGACTGCCCATAGTGAATCCCATGCTGAGTCCAAGCCAGCAGGGGCTGCAGCAGCTGTGAAGCAAATGCAAGCTTGGGTGGGTGTTAACCAAGCAGGCTCTTCAGATCATGGACGGTCAACATTTCCCTCTGTCCTGCATTAGTCAGGCTGCGTTTGGGGTTCTTTGTCCAGCACTGGGTGCCTCGTTCTAAGAAGAATGTTGGGGTGTTGTGGAGCCTTCTGAAAAAACCAACAGGGATGGGGAGAGGAACAGAAGCCAAGGTTGCGAGAGCTGGGTTGCTTTGGCCTCGGGAAGAGAAGAAGAGGAAGGGGAGCCACACAAGTGGCCAGAAAGCCCTCATGACTAAGACGGAGCAGGAGTGTTCTCTGTTGCTCCAGAGGGCAAGCCTGGAATTAGTGGATGGAAATGGGAGAGAGGCAGATTTGGCCATGACCCCACCCCCCCTTCAGCAGTGGAAACATTGCTTTGAGAGGCAGCGGGTTCTGAGGGGTCTAAGCAGAGGCTGGGTGGCTGGCTGCCAGGGATGCTGTAGCCATGCCTGCAGCCGGGGCCCCCCACCTCTCCGATTCCATGGAACGGTGAGTTCAACAAACAGTGGCTGCCACAGGAAAAGCCCTGCCCTTGCTGGTACCACTCGCATAACTGCTGTGACAGCCAGACGCAAGCAAGGCCGTTGATGCTGATTCCAAACCATGCAGGCCAGCCAGTAGGGCGAAGGTGGTCCTCCAAACAACACTGGCACGAGGCCATCCTCCCTGTGGAGGCAGGGCTGTTCCACAGCTGGGGCCACCAGTGCAGAGGCCCTCTCGCTTGCTGCCTTTCTGCCAGCCATGCTTGGAGGAGGCATTTGGGGGCGTTCACGGGCTGCTTGCAATGCACGGTATAGGTTTTGAGCACGGGCGCCTCAAGCTGGCTCTGTCTACGCCAGGCAGGGTTGTAAGGGGCCCTCGTGGCAACCCCTGCCAGTGAGCTTCCCCAGTTCACGGCGAGTCTGAGCTACACAGTTGGCTCTTCTTCTAGGAGCTGTTCCAAGCCTCCCTCCATAGCAGCTGTTTCCCAGCCCAAAGAGCCTCCGACTTGCCTGGACTGAGCTTCCGCTTCTTGCCCTTCGTCTAGCCCCCAAATGTCTGTGGACGTGGATTTGAAGGGATGAGTAGCCAGAAACAACAACAGTGGGGCTAGGTGTCCTTCGTATGCTGATGCAGTTTCCAGAGGGTTGGCTGTGAAGCTTTGCCTGTCCTCCTGCCTCTGCCGCTCCGGGTCAGGACAGCGCCTTTGCCACCAGCGCCTGCACCTGCTGCTGTCATGCGCCTCATTTCGCGGACAGAACAGGAGTCGGAGTATTTTGCAACTGGGGGCCGCCTGCGAATCCTGCAGAAGAGACCTGGGCCTGCCGCTGCTCCCAGCGTGCGCAGAGGCACGAGGGGCCGGTGCCTGAAGGCGACTGCCAGCCCGCCTGGCTCCTCTCCAGGCCCCCTCTGGGCTCTGGGCCCAGGTTTGGTGACTTTCCCCCGCCTTGCCCAACGTTTCCGGATGGGTTTGCGCACAGCTGCCAGCACGCCTGACTGTGACCATACTGCCTGGGGATGATGGGAGTTGCAGTCAAGTACTCCTCGAAGGCACCACGTTGGTGAAAGCTGCCTTACATGGTGCAGACACAGGTCTCTGGGAAGCTGCCCCTCCAGCCCCAAGGCATGCATCACGACGAGGAGGAGCCCCCCTGCCCCCCCCCGGGCCGACGAAGGAGAGGCTGCCAGGAGCGGGGCTGCCCCCCCTGCCGAAGGGCGCTCCTGGCTCCAGGCCGGGTGCCCTGGAGGGCAGGCGCAGCCGCGTCCGTTGGCCCTGGCTTCGCCCGTGCCTCCAGAGAAGGGCCTCCCAGCAGGGCAGCCAGCCTGGCCGGGGGCAGGGAAGGAGCCGCTGCGGCAGCCCGGCTCGCCCTCCCCTGCCAGAGGGAGCGCCCAGGAGAATGTCGAAGTTAGGCAGTATTCCTCCTGCCCAGCCCCTTTTCTTTTCACACTGGGCCCTCGGGTTGTAAACTTTTGGGCAGGCGCTGTCTCATCTTACTAATCTTTGCAAGGTGCCCTAGGAGGGCCCAAGAGGGAATCAAAAGAGCTGTGAATTAGAAAAATGCAAGAGAATAGCTGCCCTAAGCTGCCTTGGTGGTCTTCTCGTCCCCACAGCCTGGACCAACGGCGTCTGCACAGCTACCACCTTGTCCAGGCCATGCGCTTCGCGGTGGAGGAAATCAACAATTCCAGCCGCCTCCTGCCCAACGTCTCACTGGGCTATGAAATCTACGACAGTTGCTTGCCCTCCACCACCATGTACGCCACACTCAGCATCCTGTCCCAGGGCGGGGGCAGCTGCCACAGCCATCAACATGTAGCCGTGGCTGCCAACTACACGTGGTACCTGCCCAAGGCAGTGGCCGCCATTGGGCCCGACAACAGTGAAGATGCTCTCCTGGTGGCCAGTCTGCTGGGCATCTTCCGGATGCCGGAGGTAAGCCACAAGGCCGTGACGGCACGGGTGGGATGCTCCCACGTCCTCTGAGGCCACGGCAGCTCTCCAGGTTGCGCTGGAGCCATATGCGGAGCCAGGCGTGCGCAGGGCCTGGCTCCAGGTGTGAGGAGCCCGGAGCCCAGAGCTCCCAGTGACAGTGCCAGCCCGCGGGAGGGAAGAGCATTTCCCCAGGAAGTGGAGGTGCTTCTGCTAAGGCCGAGTCGCTAGCAGGAGGACCATCAGTTACAGGAGCCTGCTCCCAAGTTTTTGCTCCCAAGCCACTCACTGTTGGCCCCGCCCTGCACAGGGTTGTGCCCCCAGAGCCTGAGCCTGGCTCCCCCCTTCTGAATTCTGTAACTGCTTTGGGGTGACACCCTGCTCACCCCCCCGAAAGAAGCCCTTCTGGCTGTAGGGTCTTCCTCTGTCTAAACCTGCACAGGGTGGTGCCTGCAATGCACTGGAAATGCTCCAAAAAGGCTCAGTAAAGCCTCCAGCCAGCAAAGAAAAGAAGGACGGGCAGCGGGGCAGCATCAAGCATGCAGCCAGCCATTCCCGAAGAAAGGCCCTTGCGCGGCTGCAGCCCCCGCGGCCTCTCCCTTCCTTCCCTGCACTTCCAGGTCAGCTACGAAGCATCCAGCCCGACGCTGAGCCTGAAGCGCGTCTACCCCTCGTTCCTGCGCACGATTCCCAGCGACCACGTGCAGGTGCACGCCTTGGTGCGCCTGCTGAAGAAGTTCAACTGGGCCTGGGTGGCGGTGGTGGGCAGCAACAACAACTACGGGCACCAGGGCCTCCAGATGCTGCACGACACGGCGGCTCGGGAGGGCATCTGCTTCGCCTACCAGGGGGTCATGCCCGTGGACCAGGATGCTGGCAGCGCAGAGCTGGAGGCCGTGGTGCGGGGCGTGGTGGCCTCTAGGGTCAACGTCACCGTCATCTTTGCCAACAAGCACAGCGCCGCGCCCTTCTTCCAGGAGGTGGTTCGGCAGAACGTGACTGGGCGCGTGTGGGTAGGCACAGAGGACTGGACGCTGGCCACAGGAGCCTGGCAGATCCCAGGCATTCGTGACATTGGCACCATTATGGGGATGGCCATCAAGCAGACCTGCCTCCCAGAAATGGCGGCATTTGATGCGGCCTCCAGCCTGGGTTGTGGCAGGGCCACAGATTGCTGGAACCGTGGGGAAGCTTGCAGCCAGCGGTGCTCCCGGTTCTGCAGGCCAGGCTCTCCCGACGGCAGGCTGGAGCCATCTCCGTACGACGTGCAGGGCGCTTTCGGCGTGTACTCTGCTGTGTACGCCGTGGCACACGGCCTGCATCGCCTGCTGCATTGCCAAAGGGGGGTATGCCACAAGGACGTGGTCTACCCGTGGCAGGTAAGCATCCCTCTCTGGCCTTCGTCTGGGACAGAGCTCACCCGCCTCGTTTCCAGCTGGGCCAAGTGCAGGGCATCTGTGGCCGGGCAGGGCTCCTGCGGCCCGCGAGCTGGCCTGCGTTTCCCTGGGATTTGCGGGCTGCAGGCGAAACCCATAGCGCAGCAGGGGCTTTCTGCTCCCACTCCCCTTGAGCAGCCTGGGTGACCTGAGCCAGCCACTCACTCTCAGCCCAACCTTTCTCACGGGGGGGTGGTTGTTGTGAGCATAAGAAATGGAGGGGGAGAGAACTAAATACGCTGCTCTAGGTTCCTCGCGAGAGGAAATAAGGTGGGGTGTAAATGCAATGCACTAGCAACACCATGCCCTTTCAGCCACTGCTGTAGCTGAGCCTTCTAGAGATACATTATCATCATTATTTGATTTCCATACTGAGAACAGCTGAGGGGCTCCTGTGTACAGTAAGCTGGTGTCAGCCAATCCAAAATCAACTTAGCCGTTGGACAGCTGGTGCGGGAGTGATAACAGTAGGAATGCTGGACTGGGAGAACAGGAGATCTACGGAGCTTTCTGGGAGCTTTTGGGACAGCCATTGTTGTCACCCGAGCCTTCTCCACAGGGATGTGAAAATAAAATGGAGAGAAGGACTATCTAAGCCAACACCAGTTCCTTGCAGGGGGAAGCAAAGGCAACAAAGTGTAATCAGAAAAATGCAAAACATGGAAAACCAGCACCTCGCTGCAAGGAGGCACTGCAGCCAGAAGTCAGGTCCACCGAGTGCAGCGAAGTTTAATCCCCAGCAACGACGGGCCGTTCTTTAAGTCTGTGCGCAGCTGAGAACAGACACAGGATTTTACTCAGCACAGGCTCGGCCTCCTCTGGAGTCCCGCATCCGGTTCTGGGTCCCACAGGTTAAGAAAGATGCATACGAGCCAGAAAGTGTTCAGAGAAGGGCAACAAGGGTGATCCGGGGACTGGGGACAAAGCCCTCTGAGGAGAGATTGACAGATCTGGGCATGTCTCGCCCCGATTCGTGTGAGCAGAGGCCATAGTTCCTTGCCAGCACTTGCAAGGCTGTCACAAAGAGGAGGGCCAGGGTCTCTTCCTGGGCACCCCGGAGTGCAGGGCATGGGATAAGGTGCTCGAGCCGCAGGAAGCCACGTTCCAGCCAGAGATCCGGAAACACGTCCCGGCTGTGGGAGCAGCACGACAGTGGAACCCGTGGCCAGGGAGCTGGTAGGCTCTCCCGCACGGGAGGCATTCCAGAGGCAGCTGGGCACCCATCTGAGAGGGACACTGTAACTCGGTGTCATGCACTGGGAGGGGGGTTGGACCCTCTGGCCCCTTCCAGTGCTACTCTTCTATGATTCTGTGATCTGTATACCTGTGATCACAGAATGACCCAGCTACCACTCAATCAAGCATCTCAGCTGTGCATGCGCACAAGCCTATATCTGAAAAAGTTCTAAATTTCATGTTATGAAACAACATTAACAACAGGCTTGTAAGCCGGCGTGGTGCCGTGTGGATTAGGGGCCTGGGACCCTGGAGATCTGGGTTCCAGTCCCCACCCAGTCATGGAGCCGACTCGGTGACTTCTGGCCAGTCACAGTCCAACCTACTTCACAGGGCTGTTGTCAGGATAAGATTGAGAGGAGAAGACTTATGTAAGCCACTTTGAGTTCCTTGAAACAAAAAAGTGGGATATAGAACTAATAAATTAAAGTAATGAAAATTAAATTAAAATAAATAAGCTTTAACCAGGTAAATGTTTGAGGTGTCAAATAAAGCTAAGTTTAGTCCACTGATGGAGGCCAGTTTTGTGGGCATATCTGTTTATTCTGGAGGTTGTTCTTGTTCATACAACAAGAAACAGGAGAGAAAGCATTAAAGGCAGGCTGCTTCTAGCAGTGAGTGGTGTGAGCTATGAAATGTTAAGACTGCACTTTCCACTTCTTGCCATGAATTCAGAAAGCCAGTAATGTTGAGGCTCCATTAAATGCACATTTATTTAATTGTAAGTAACTAGTTGATTAATCAGTTAAACCACAGTTAATTAGTCTATTAATTAGTCACGGCTGGGCTGGGAATGCTAGGCCTTTTTGCTGCCTAAACTTGCATCCTTAACCTACTGAAAGCAAAGGAGTCCAAAATGTAGCAATTTGATACCCTGTCACCTGTTTTTAATAAAGAAGACCTTCAGATTCTAAAGAAAAGTGGAGTATATTTGAACTGGATAGATGGAGAAATAAATAAGGGGAAAGATTTAATGTGCAGTGTATGCTGTTTGAATTATTCTGGTATGGGCAGCAAAACAGGTTTTTAGGATGAAAGTGGGTTTATGGGGAGCCGCTGAAGAAAGCAGCATTTAGTTTGGCCAGAACAAGAGCAGAGCAAAGTAATGCCTCCCCCCATCTGGCCAGGAGCCCCCACCCAGTGACCACACCACCAGCCAGGGGGGGTTGGGAGCTGGGTTTGCTTCCGGGCAGCTTCCTGCAGCCCCCAGCCCCGGCTGAAGTGCCGCGTGCCAGCCACTGGCTGGGCTGGGCTGGGCTCGGGCACCAGGACCAGCCACCCTGAAACGAGCTGGCTCGTGACCCCCACGGCTGATCGAGCTGTGTGCGCCAGGTCCAGCAGCATGCGTGCCCCGTGGGCCTGGCTGATGGCCACGTCTCCTTCCCCAAGGGAACGCCCGCGATCACCAAGACGGCATTCACCTGGCCCGGGCGGCCCGCTCTCAGGCCCCAGAGTTCTTTAGGAGAGCAGCAGCCAGGCCAGGTGACACCATGCTGCGCCAGCCCAGGGTGGGGGTAGCCCAGTGCCCGCGCCCTCCCCCCGACTGCTCTCGTCACGCCCCTGCAGCTCCTGACGGAGATGAAGCGGGTGAACTTCAGCCTTCGCAACAGGTGGATCGATTTTGACCCCCGCGGGGATGCCTTGGCCGGCTATGATGTGGTCATGTGGCGGTGGGCAGGCCAGGCCTGGAACTGCAGCGTGGTTGGCTCGTTCAGCAGGAATCCAAACCGCCTGAGCATCGATGGGGACGCGCTCCAGTGGCACACGCAGGCAAACCAGGTGAGAGGCGGGCCTGCCGGGAAGCGCCTGGCTGCGGCGAGTGGTGGCGGAGGTGGTGCTGAGAAATCCCGCTGCTGGACAGGGCCGGCACCAAGGGCCAGCGGCGTGGGGGGCACTGCTCTGCCTCGACACTGGTCGCTCCTGCCTCTGCTCCTTGCTCCCGCCGGGGCGGTGCTGGGGAGGGGCCGGAGGGGCTGCATGTGGGCCATGATGTGAGTCACTAGGCTGGGGGGAAGGAGGCTCCCAGTGGGTGCCATGTCCAGGCCTTCAAAGTCCTGGCCAGCCCCAGGCGACAGGGCACTTTGCTCCCCCGGAGGGAAGGAAGTGGTCTGCCGACTTGCACAGTCCCCGCGTAACCTTCTAAAGATGGTCTGTTCATCCCAAGAGCCAGGACGCCTGGCTTGGGCATGCCTGAAGTTTCAAGACCAGAAATCTAAACGCCATTTACTTATAACGAAGTCAGAGAACGTGCAGAGTGGCGCTTGCTGTTTGCCACAGAGCAGCTCTGGCTGGCCCAATTTGTGGCTGGCCAGTGAAGCCGGCATGCTGGAGGACGCCCTGCTCGGGCCGCTTGGGCGGGCCACAGCTGGCCATGTCACCTTCCAGCTAAGGGATGAATTCCTCTTCCTCTGGCTCCTACTCACGGGGAACCAGAAGGGCTGCCCCGAGGGTCCCCTGGTGGAGGGCAGCCATCGGCAGCCCCCTCCATGCTTGACTGGCTGGGCCCCTGCCCCGGCTCCTTTCATCTGAGGAACTCCCCCACACCCCCAGGACATGCCAGCTGCAATGGACATCTGCTGCTTGTGATACACGCACTCCACCTCCCCTCGCAGAGGCTTCCCGAAAAACAGGCTGGCAGGATTTCGCTTGGTGTAAAGGCCTCCAAAACAGAGTCGGGGGTGGGGGGAAGAGCACCGAGGAACTGCGTCTTCCTGCCTTTAAGCAGCCAGGGCGGCACAGTGGTGAGAGCACTGGGCAGGGAGTCTGGAGGCCGGGGCCCTTGTCTCCGCTCAGCCAGGATGCTCAGTGGATGACTGGGCTGTTTCTCCACATAGCCCACCTCGCAGGGTGATTGTGGCATCTGAATGGAGAGAATGAGGACCTTGGAAGCCACCATGGCTTCCTCACAAGAGGAAGAAATGCAGGCTATGGAATGAACCGAGGCGCTCATCTCTGCCACGGGAAGCACACGGGAGACATCTGCTCTGCCCCTGCCCACCATGCGCCCGCTTCTCTCCGCCAGTGTCACTAGCCCCTCCCGTGCCTCCCCCCCAGTACATGGCTCCCGCTGGCTTGGTAGGCCGAGAGTCGGGGCCAGGGGCCAGGGGCCAGCAGCGCCTGCTGCCCTTCGCCTCGCCACCACCACCGTCGCCGGGGCCGTAGGCAGGGGCCGCCTGCAGTGAGGAAGGGGGAGACCAAGTGGGTTCCGCCCAGTGTTCCCCCACAGTGGGCGTCTGGGCCTTCTGCAGGCGCCCAGCCCTTGGGCCTGCCCAGCTCACAGCCGCGTCTTCCTGTCCAGGTCCCCGTCTCCGCATGCTCCGAGGACTGCGGCGTGGGGGAGCAGAAGGTGCCACAGGGCGTCCACCGATGCTGCTTCCACTGCGTGGGCTGCCTGCCGGGGACCTTCCTGAACAGAAGCGGTGCGTGAGGCGTGGGGCAGGGGCAGGGGAGGTCACATGGCAGCTGTTTTGCTCCAGGCATAGCCCACCTTTGCTCCAGGGGCACCCCGGTCCTCCTCTTCTCCATCTGAACCTCGTGGCAGCGGCCCTGTGCGGCCCTGGGCCTGCCTGGAGCCGGGGCCCTCATGGCCCAGCAGGGGGACGGGGCCCTTGTCTCCGAGTTCCAGCCCAGCCTCTGAACCAGGACACCAGGTGGGCCTCCCATTGCCATGCAGACCCAGCGGTTCCACGGGAAGCAGCCGCTGCGGGTTCGCCTTGGGCTGGCCCGAAACTTGACTCCCGCCTGGGCATGGCGGCAGCCTCCTCGCCTGGGGTTGCGCCTTGGTCGCCACCCGCAGCCCTCCTCCTGCAATGCAGACACGTGGCTGGCCAGCCCCACCGAGAGCCGCGCTTTGCCCCATCTCACTCCCTTGCCAGAGGGAGGCGGAGGTGGAGGCTCCGGGCTGCAGCTTTCCTCACAGCAGCGTGGATTGCAGAGCCTTTCATTTCCGGCCATTGCCCAGTCCCTCCCACAAGCTTTGAACTGCAGCTCCTTTCCTGGCCATTGGCCGTGTTGCCCAAGGTTAATGCAGGTCATAACCTCGAACTTCTGTAGGGTCTGGCGGACCTACACGTGGGGTACAGCATCAGACCAGACAGACCCCAGGCTCCAAGTCTCACACAGTCCTGAGGCCTACGGGTCAAAATTAGCCTCTCTTAGCCGAAAGGACCTCTCAGCATTAAAATATATTGAGACGGGGAAGAGTGGTCTTGTGGAGAAAAGGCAGGATGAAAATGCGAGGTATTTTTTAAAAATTATCGGTCAAAACCTGTTTTCCCCATGCCATACAGAGATGAAGGGAAACCAGCAAGGAATAAAATGAACCAAGGTGGTGGGAAAGGAACTAAATTTGCCCCCTTCAAGAGTCTTCTTGTTGCCCCATACAAAGGAACAGACACTTCAGCGCTATGCACTCGTCCAGCACGGGATGAGAGACGCCACCAGAATGACAAGGGTGCTGGGTGGCCCCAGGCCTTGGCCCAGGTGGTCTTTGGGGGCGGCCATGTGTCTTGCTCACACTGCAAAGTGTGCAGCTCAAGCGAATCAACCCGCACAGCTTCAGCTGCCTGCCGTGCTTTAAAACTGTTTCCACGCTCTTGAGATATCAGAGGGACAAGTTACACTGCCAGGGCTCTTTACAAAACTCGCTTGAGCGAAAACAGCTTTGCATTTCACCTCACTGAAGTCCTAGTGCCATCGTGGCCACAGGGACAGGCGGGGGCGGTTGCCTGCCACGGTCGGCGGGGCTGTGCGGACTCCAGGGCCCTAGTAGCAGCCCTGAATGAGAGAGGAGGGATTGCCCCATAGCCCAGATCCTCTGGAGCAGGGCGGTTTTTCCTCCAAGTCTGCACGAATTTTGGAAGCTGTCCTGATATGGAAATTCGGGACAGGCAACCCGTTTGGGGCTCTGAGCTTGTGGCCAGGACAGGTGATTCAGTGGGCCCTCCCCAGTTTGGCTCACATGCTGCTCTCCTGGCAGGTGGCCTCGGGCTGGAGCCTGCAGTCACACACCTGTATCCTGTGCAAGGAAAACCTGGCCAGGTGGTCCATGAAACAGGCAAGATGTCCTGCAAAATGTGCTTAGAGGAGCAGAGGCATGGAAATAGCCTGCAGCCAGGGAGGGCTGCTCTGTCCCAGCTGCAAGGGGACCAGGATCGGATGGAGGTGGGGGCAGCAGCAGCGGCCACTTCACCCAGCAGCCCTCCACCTCAGGCCCACTGATCCTTCAGCAGACCCTCACCATTCGCCGCATGTTTTGCAAGTGCCCAGAGCTGGGGCTGCCAGAAAGGGCAGTGCCGGAGGACATGAGGCCTGTCCATATGGGGGGCGCCAGCGCCCATCAGCCCCAGCCAGCGGAGCCAGAGGGGGATTGCAGCAGCTCCCCCCCCCATGTGTGTGGAGGAGCATCCTTCCTGGTCCCTGCTCACCAGGCACCCTCCTCCACCTGCAGGGGGCACTTCTACCCAAGTTTGCACCAACAAATGTGCGGCGTGCGCCATCACAGAACGAAGAGGTGTCTCTCCCCCGGTTTCCCCTCTCCTTTCATGCAGATACAGTGTCAGCTTCTCTTGTGAGACTAGACTAGACTAGACTAGACTAGACTAGACTAGACTAGACTAGACTAGACTGAGCCCCATCAACTGGTCCAGGCCGGTCAGGGCAGGCGTCTTGCCCACGTTTCCCTGTCTGAGGGTTTTGCCCTCAGACTTCAGGATGTTTCACTGACTTCCTTTTTCTTGTGAGGAACCCAAGGCACCTTGTCCCCTTCATTTTATCCTCACAAAAACCTCGTGAGGGAGGGGAGGCCAAGGGTCAGTGACTGGCCCAAAGTTACCCAGTGGAGCTGTTCACACACAGTGTGAATGGTCGCTGCACATGTGCTTTCTGTACCTCGTGTCCTGTATTCACAAGTTCAGGAGCTAACTCCTCACAGGCAGTCACTGCACCCCTCCATCCCCCCTCCAAATGTATGTTAGTCATGAAGTTGCATCCAACCCATCGCAACCCCATGGACAACACTCCTCCAGGCCCTCCTGTCCTCCGCCATCACCCAGAGTCCACCTAAACGCATGCCGACTGCCCCAGTGACTCCATCCAGCCACCTCATCCTCTGCGTCCCCTTCTCCTTTTGCCATCTATGGTTCCCAGCATCAGGGTCTTCTCCAGGGAGTCCTACCTTCTCATTAGGTGGCCAGGGTATTTGAGTTTCATCTTCAGGATCTGGCCTTCTAAAGAGCAGTCAGGGTTGATCTCCTTAGGGACTCGCAGGAGTCTCCTCCAGCATCACAATTCAAGGGCCTCAATTCTTTGGTGCTCAGCCTTCCTTATGGTCCAGCTTTCACAGTCATACATTGCAACTGGGAAAACCATTGCCTTGACTATACGCACTTATGTCGGCGGGGTGATGTCTCTGCTTTTTAGTATGCTGTCTACATTTGTCATAGCTTTCCTCCCAAGGAGCAAGCATCTTTTAATTTCTTGACTGCAGGCCCTGTATGCACTGATCTTGGAGCCCAGGAAAATAAAATCTGTCACTACCTCCTTTTCTTCCCCATCTATTTGCCAGGAAGTGAGAGGACTGGATGCCATGATCTTAGTTTTCTTAATGTTGAGTTTCAAGCCAACTTTTGCGCTCTCCTCCTTCACCCGCATCAAGAGGCTCTTTAGTTCCTCTTCACTTTCTGCCATGAGAGTGCCTATCTGAGGTTGTTGATATTTCTCCCAGCAATCTTAATTCCAACTGGTGATTCATCTAGCCCCGCCTTTCTCATGATGTGCTCTGCATATAAGTTAAATAGGCAGGGCAACAGTATACAGCCTTGTCGAACTCCTTTCTCAATTTTGAACCAATCAGTGGTTCCGTGTCCAGTTCACACTGTTGCTTCTTGACCTGCATATAGGTTTCTCGAGAGACAAATAAGATGGTCTGGTACTCCCATCTCTTTAAGAACTTGCCACAATTTGTTGTGATCCACACAATCAAAGGCTTTAGCATAGTCAATGAAGAAGATGTTTTTCTCGAACTCCCTGGCTTTCTCCATGATGCAGCGTATGTTGGCAATTTGATCTCTAGTTCCTCTCCCTCTTCAAAACCCTGCCTGTATTTCTGGTAGTTCTCGGTCCACATACTGCTGGAGCCCAGCTTGTAGGATTTTGAGCATAACTTTGCTAGCATGTGAAATGAGTGCAATGGTGCAGTAGTTTGAACATTCTTTGGCATCGCCCTTCTTTGGGATCGGAATGTAAACTGACCTTTTCCAATCCTGTGGCCACTCCTGAGTTTTCCAAATTTGCTGGCATATTGAGTGTAGCACTTTTACTGCATCATCTTTTAAGATTTTAAATAGCTCAACTGGAATACTGTCGCCTCCACTAGCTTTGTTGTTGCTCAGACTTCCTAAGGCCCATTTGACTTCACATTCCAGGATATCTGGCTCGAGGTCAGTGATCACCCCATCGTGGTTATCAGGGATGTTAAGCTCTTTCTTGTATAGTTCTTCTGTGTAATCTTGCCACCTCTTCTTAAACTCTTCTGCCTCTGTTAGGTCCCTGCCATTTTGGTCCTTTATCATGCCCATCTTTGCATGAAATGTTCCCTTCATATCTTCAATTTTCTTGAAGAGATCTCTGGTCCTCCCTATTGTTTTCTTCTATTTCTTTGCACTGTTCATTTAAGAAGGCCTTCTTATCTCTTCTAGCTATTCTCTGGATTTCTGCATTCAATTGGATGTATTTTTCCCTTTCACTTCCCTTCTTTCCTCAGCTATTCGTAAAGCTTCCTCAGACAGCCATTTTGCTTTCTTGCATTTCTTTTTCTTTGGGATGGTTTTAGTTGCTGCCTCTTGTACATTGTTGCGAACCTCCATCCATAGTTCTTCAGGCACTCTATCTGATCTAATTCCTTAAATCTATTTGTGACCTCTACTGTATATTCATCAGGGATATGATGTAGCTCACACCTGAGTGGCCTAGTATTTTTCCCTACTTTCTTCAATTTAAGCCTAAATTTTGCAACGAGAAGCTCATGATCAGAGCCACAGTCAGCTCCTGGTCTAGTTTTTACTGACTGTGTAGAGCTGCTCCATCTTTGGCTGCAGAGCACATAGTCAGTCTGATTTCTGTGTTGACCGTCAGGTGATGTCCATGTGTAGAGTCGTCTCTTGGGTTGTTGGAAAAGAGTGTTTGCTCTGACCAGCATATTCTCTTGTATCCCCCCTCCATCATATCCCCCCTCCAAATAGGGGGACATAAATCTCGCTCTCCCACAGGGGCCCCGGGTGTTCTCAGCGGGCCCCCCCCTGCTCCATGGAGCGCGCATTCCCCATTAGCGAAGCACAGCTGCCCCCGCTGCTCCGTCCTCCCCCCAGGCGCGCACCCTCCAGGACCTGGCCAGTTGCCCTCCTGCCCGCCTCCTGGCCAGGTGCACGGCAGCACAGTCGAGCACAAGAGGGGACAGCACACCTCAGGCAGGAAGCCGTGGAAGGCAGGCAAGGCGGGCCCCTCGGCAGCCCGGCCAGGAGGGGTGATCCAGCCAGGCACTGGGGGCGTTGTGCCTGGGGGAAGGCCGGGAGCCCGGGGCAGCCCGTCGGTGCCCTGCCCCCGGGCCACTCAGCAGCTGCCGGGCCAGCGGGGCAGTGGCAGGTGGCGAGGCTGCAGCCGCTCACGGCTGCCGCTGCCGCACGGCCAGGGCTCTCACCCCTTTGGCCCAAGGTCCGTTTGTCTGACAGCGAGAGACAACCAGCCGCCAGCACGATCCAAAGACCAAATCGAGGATGGCTCAACTGGGAGTCCTGCACTGGGCAGGGGCTGGCCCCGAGGGCCTGCTGCCTCTTCCCACTCTATGTTATGATTCTCCGATTCTGCAGAAAGCTCCTTCTTGAAGCATGCACATCAGCAACGGAGAGCGGCCTGCTCCTCCTTCAAAGAGGCCCGTGCCAGCTACTAAGAATCCACATGTTCTTCTACCTCTGAGCAAGCGCATCGATCCTTGGCCACTTGACCTATTCTGTCTGTCCCTTGATCCTGCCTTCTGTGCATAGCTAGCCAGACAAAGTAGCCACATTCCTCACTTTTCTTAGTGCTGGACAGATAGGCAGTCAGAGGCTAGCAATCGTCCTCCCGGTGCATGCCCCGTTTCTCATGCTAGAAGAGCATTACTGCAACTAAGAGTGGTGTTTTCACAGAGCCATAGAACAGTAAGAGCTGGAAGAGGCCATGGAGGCCATCGGGTCCAACCCCCTGCTGTTGCAGGATGCCAAGTCACACCATCCCAGCTTCTTTTTTGAACGTCTCCAGTGTGGGAGAGCCCACCACCCCTCCAGGCAGCTGGTTCCACTGTCGCATTGCTCCAGCAGCATTTAATTTCACCTGAACAATTTCATTTCAATTGTTCAATTTCAATTGTTCATTTCACCTGAGCAATTTCTGTTACACTAGTGTTACATTCCTGCACACAATTGTGAATTTCTGCCTTTCACTGTTGGGCAAATTTCACAGCTTGAGGGGTGCGCCTTCAGGTTGAGGCCTTGGCCAGCATAAAGAGTTCAGAAACAGGAAATCAGAAATCACTGCCAAACTTGCTGTCAGAAACAGGGACTACAGAGTAGCACTGCCACTGCTTTGCAGGGCCACGGCAGCGTGGAGGACATGAAGCACTGCTGAAGGGGGGAGGCCTTAGAACCAGCTGCTGCTTCTCTGTGCTGACTCGCTTCACTATACTTCCAAGGATTCGCACGTAGGGGCCAGTCAGTCCTTCCACGGCCCCCGCACTGCCAGGGCTCTCGCGCACTGCACGGGGCTGCTCCACAGTTCCTGCAGCTGGGTGCAAACGCCTCACAATTTCGAGTTTCTAGCCCACAGAATTCCTGGGGATCTGGGGGAAGCGACACCCATCACGGCACGGAGCCAGGTGTCCTCCCACGATAGCGGGCTGACGGAGCAGGCTTGGCCTGTGAAATGTGGCCTTCCGTGCCAGGCTAGCCACAGCCCCTCTGCTCCCTCTTCCCCCTCTCCCAGGTGTGCCCCTCCCTGGGCCCACGGCCGCATCCCCTCTGCTTCGTCTCCCTAGGCTGGCCTTTCCCCACTGGGGACGGCTTGATGGGCTACGGCCTGCCCCGTTCTCGCCCAGCTGGCTGGGAAGAGAGCGAGCTGCGGCAGCGCACCTGGAGGGGCAGAGCGGGACAGGCTTCTCTGTCAGCCCTTGCTCCCTAGGCCCCGCGCCGGCCCCAGGATGATGATGGTCCTGGGCAAGATGCCCTGCGCAGCCCCGCTCAGGGGGCCTCCCCTCAAGTTCCCAGCTCCCCGTGCTCCTCCTCCGCGTGAGGCTTCCTCTTTGCCTGGGAGCAGATCTCTTGCCCAGGAAAGCCTCCCTCCCTGCCTGGAAGCCTTCCTCACACCCCCACTGACTCGCATGCCATCATTTCCACAGATTCCTACACGTGTCAGAGGTGCGGAGAAGACCAGTGGTCCCCGGCCAGAAGCGAGACCTGCTTTGCACGCACCTCCGTGTTCCTGGCGTGGGATGACCACGTCTCGGTGGCCCTGCTGATAGCCACCACAGTGCTCACGTTGCTGGTGGCTGGGGCCATGGCCGTCTTCTTCAGGAACCTGCGGACACCCATCGTGAAGTCGGCCGGGGGCTGCCTGTGCTTTGCCATGCTGGGGTCTCTGGCCTTTGCCAGCACCAGCCTCTACTGGCACTTTGGGGCTCCGGACAGGGTGGCCTGCCTGGTGAGAGCACCGCTGTACAACGTCAGCTTTACGGTGTGCCTGGCCTGCATGATGGCCCGCTCATTCCAGATCGTCATCATCTTCAAGATGGCCGCCAGGGCCCCAGGCCTGTATGAGGCCTGGCGGAGGTACCACGGGCCTGGCCTGCTTATCGGGACCCTCACCGGCCTGCAGGGGCTGCTGAGCCTCCTCCAGGTGAGCACCAGCCCCCCTGCCCCATACAAGAACTACGAGGCCTTCCCAGACATGATTGTGCTTGAGTGCAGCCTGGGCGGGCTCACGGGCCTGAGCCTTGGGCTGGCCTACAATGGTTTCCTGGGTATTGCCTGCTTTGCCATCAGCTATGTGGGAAAGGACCTGCCCAACAGCTACAATGAAGCCAAGTGCATCACCTTCAGCCTCCTCATCTACTTTGTCTCCTTCATCTTCTTCACCACCACGCAAGCCCTCTACCAGGGCAAGTACCAAGCAGCCATTGGCATCGCCTCCCACCTCTCCACGCTCTCTGGCATTTTCGGAAGCTACTTTGCCCCCAAGGTCTATGTCATCCTCTTCCGATCTGAGCTCAACACCCACGAACAGTTCCAGATGTCCATCCAGATGTACACCAAGAGGATCAGCTCAGCCAGTTGAGGGGGAAGCCAGCAGAAGCTAAGAGGTGGCTGAGCTGAGGTGGGGCTTGCACAGGGCCTCATCCTGCCCAGAAGGAACAGAGGACTGTGTGGGACAGCAGAAGAGACTCCCAGGGGCTCAGGACGAATAGGGAAACAAAATTCTCCATCTCTGTGTCCCAGGCACTGGGTCTGACATGGGACCACAGCTGTGCCCGTTACAGTGTGGCCACCCCCAACCTTGTGGGATGTATCAGAGTTCCAGGGGGGCAGTTTCTGCAATGGGCAGCACTGAAGGCAAAAGGACCAGGGTCAAAAAAGACAAAGCAGAAACAGCCTCCTCCTCAGCATATTTAAGTGCAAAGCTATCAGGCAGCCAATTTTAAAAGAGGAGTTCCAGCCGTCAGAAGGGTGGTGGGGGGCCTTACGCCAAAGCGGATAAAATGCCAGGGGACCGGCAGTTGGAAGCAACAGGCCATGGCCATGGGGAAACCTTCAATGGGGCCCTGGTTCCCCGGGTCCTCCTCTGCCAGGTGGGCAGGACTGGGAGCTGTGGCATGATTGCCCTCCCCGCTGGGCCTCTGGTCGGCCACTCTATGAACAGAAGGCTGGGATGGAAGGTTTCAGATGGAGGCACCGGGGCTGTAGCGGGAAGGGCATTCTGCGTGATTCTACAGGGCTCTTCATGGGGCCTCTTGCGGACGGCCCTAACGGGCTTCTGCCAGCACGAGCAGGGAGCTGGGGGACGTGAGGCTGCGGTCCCGTGCCCAAGCGGCATGCGATGCTTGTGACGGAGCTTGTGAACTGGCCAGGCGGGTGGGCCAGATGGCTTGCAAGGGCCCCGCCTCTCCTCCAGCCGTGCTCGGTGCGATGGCCTGGAAGCACTCCCCTGGCGGCCTGGTGCTCGGGGCACGGGCGAGGCTGCAGGTAGCAAGCGCTGCGTGCTCCGTGCAGCCGACTCCCAGGGTTCGCCCTGCAAGCTCAGGGCAGTTTGCTGCAGCAGCTCTTCGCAGCCTGCGCCCTCCAGAAGAGGAGGACAATAACGCCCTCCGCATGGGGAGGGCCCGGCTGCGACCAGCAGTGGGATGCCGTAGAGTCAGCAGCGTCAAGGAACACCGCGAAAATCGCTCCTAGTCCGCCCGCATGAAGCCCGCGTTGCTGTCTCCGGCCTCGCAGTTCCCTTCATCGATTTCTTCCTTGCTCCCGGAGCTGCCAGAATGCGAGAGCCGCGGGAACCTCCCAGCGCGGGGCTGCCGCGTGACTCTTCTTGGCCGGTGGACGCTTAATATCGGGCTAGCGCTCACGAATCGCCCGATTTGCTCCGCGCGCGCGTGGCTTTGTCGCTTTTCCGGCTCCGATCCTACTTAGGCAGGAGTAGCTTATCCGGGGAAGCCCGGCGAAGCCCGCGCGAGGCCGGCCGTGCCCAAGCCTTGCCCCGCCTCCTCCCGGTGGCCCTGCCCCTCCTCGCCCGCGCGTGACGTCACGACGCTGCTGTCGGGCCAAGATGGCGGCGCTTCGGCCCCTCGCGCCGTAGGGGCGGGCGGGGGGCGGAGAGGAGCTCCGAGGTGAGGTAAGAACTGCGGGGGTGGCTTTTTGAAAAGCCTGCCCCCTCCCAGAGAAGGGGGCCGGGTGGCGGGAGCCCAGAGCTGAGGTGAAGGGGGAGGTCTGTGTGCCCCTCCCCGGGAAGGGAAGGGATGGGGCTGGGGGCGGCCTTTCCCTTTACCTGCCTGCCCACCCGAATAAAGTTAAGGTCTAGGGCGACCGAGGTGAGAAATGGGGGGCTGCCTGCCCTTTTCCGCACTGCCGGCCCCTTCCCCAGGTGCCGGGGCGGGGACAGCACTGCCGGGGCGTGGGGGCCTGCTGCCCCCGCTGGGAGCCGTTCCCCAAGGAAGAGGGCGGGGGGCTGCGTGTTCGGGCGCAGGTAGCTTCGCGTGGCCCGGTCAGGCCGCCTGTCGAGCGGGAGCGATCCCAGCGCGACCTTCCCCGGTGTGCGACCTGCAGGAACGTCGGACTATAAGCCCCACCATCCGCAGCCGGCGTGGCAATGTTGGGGAAGGCTGCGCGAAATCTTCCCCGAAGGCTGGCAAAGGGAGAGAAGTGCCCCGGAACTTCACGGGTCCTGGGGGGGGGGTTATGCTGGCGGGGGATCATGGGAGTTGCAGTCTGACAGGTCTGGAGGCTGGGGATAGCCCTTTTCCTTACGACCACCCTCATGCCCCCATCTTCCTTAGTTCCTCCCTGCTGCTTCTGCCCCACATTGGCACTCATTTCCAGAACAATCCCTGATGTTTTTACTCATAAGCCCGACAAGGCTCAATGGGCTTATTCCATGCAGCATATTGGCTTTTCTCGGTGCAGGGCTGCAGGAATTTATTGCAGTGACATGGATTGTGCTTATTATCTTTTGAAATTTTTCTTAGGGCTAAAGTACTGGGCTGCCTTTGATTTTTATATGGGGAAAGACTCAGCTTCATGCTACGGATGCCCTGTTGTCTACTGATGTTCTGGAAAAGGGAACACATAACAACCAAATAATTTTTGTTTGGTGTTGGCCACCTTCTCTTCCATGCGGGAGGCTGCTTAAGAGCCTCAAATTAACTCAGAAGTTTTCTGTTGCAATATGAAAACTAACGAACATAGTTTTCTTTTTGATTTTAATCTGGAGAAGTGGGCAAGAGAAGGCAGATGTTGAACATGCTGGCCCTCTCTGTGTCCCCCATACTAATTTGTTCATTTCTAGGTTAATTTTATTCAGCTTTATACTTTTTTGTGGGGGGGGGTGTCTGAAAGTGCAGTATATTTCAGTTGTGATTTTCAATTGATGCAGTCAATTAAAAACTTCAGTTCAGTTCATGCATACTCAGGGCCTCTGCCATCTCTTACTCTCTTCTGTGTGTTATTTGCACATACCTGCTTGTGCTTCTGTCATCCCTCTCTGTGTGCTTTGTTGCATTTTCTCATCCTGGTTTGTTTTTAGGCAGGTAACACTGTTGCACCTTGTTTGTTTATTTATTTTTTAATGAGGGAGGAGTTGTGGGGGAGCACCCCTGCCCCTCCGCAGCGCTCCACCCGCATTGTGTCTCTTTCCTTCTCTTGTAGCCGACCATGGAGGGCTCCTTCGTACAGCACAGCGTGCGTGTTCTGCAGGAACTCAACAAACAGCGGGAGAGTGGGCATTTCTGTGATGCCACCCTGGCAGTGGGCAGCTTGGTGTTCAAGGCACACTGGAGTGTCCTGGCGTGCTGCAGCTCCTTCTTCCAGGGCATGTATGATGGTGCTTCCAGCAAAATCATCCTCCCAGAGACCTTTGTGGAGATCTTCGCACTGTTGCTTGACTACTTCTATACGGGGCACTTGGCAATTACCCCAGAAAACTGGGAGAAGCTTCTTGAGGCTGCCAAGGAGCTCTGTGTCCCTGAGGCAATTAAGCTGTGCCAGGAATTCCAGCCTGGACGTTTGGATGATGGAGATCAAAATAGCCAGGTTTCACTTGGAAAAGACCTTGGTGTCTGCTCCAAAGCACTGGTGGACGCACAGGGAGAACCTGTCCTTGACTCCGTGCCCCAAAGTAACTCAGTCCAGGAAGCTCACCAGAGCCCCTGTATCTGGGGAAACAAAGTGTCCCAGGGACAAAGAGAGAGCCCTTGTCTCCTTCGAGGAAGGTTGAAAAGGGCTCCCAAAACAAACACACTGAGTGATGCAGGTGAAGTAAAGAACACCCTGGAATGTAAGGAACTAAGGCCACTGAAAAGAGGAGCTACCGAGGACGCAGGCGCCAGTATTGAGGTGGCGTGTGGAGTAATGTGCTAACTAGGGCTTGCGCCTTTGTCTGCTAC
This sequence comes from Varanus komodoensis, assembly GCF_004798865.1. Classification (NCBI taxonomy): domain Eukaryota; kingdom Metazoa; phylum Chordata; class Lepidosauria; order Squamata; family Varanidae; genus Varanus; species Varanus komodoensis. Next base: position 945,382 of record NW_025335301.1, read on the forward strand.
AAATGCATTTCTTTTAGAGATCAAAGGTGCCTTAAAGCGACGAGAAGTGTTGCTGGAGATTCAAGCAGCAGAACAAGTTTGCGGCTTATCTGTGCAAGAGCAGAAGGATGGTTGCTCACAGCAGAGCTTGGGTCCTGGAGGATGTGGGAATTGGGGCAGGGGGGTCTGGGGTTGGTGCATAGTCCATTATTTAGAAATTTAGAGTAGTGGAGAGCCAGCTTGGGAAACTGGTGTTGTCCACAAACGTGGAATTTGGTCCTGGCATGCACAGTAGCCAATCGAGCACTCCAGGGGTGTGAGGTGGAAAAAAAGGTCTGCAGAAAAAGGTCTCCATGCACAAAGTAGGCAAAGTGGAGCCCTGAGGAAAAACAGCTACTCTTTTATCACCCGTTACAGTAATGTGAACAAGCACTAACACAGCCTTGTCCTTCGGGGTCGTGGAACTGCCTCCTTCCTAAGCCCACGTGTGAGCACATTGGAGGAGGGCAGGGGGCTCTTGCCTGCCCTTCACTAGAGAGCCCTTTCTGTATCATTCCGTGTGCTTTGACATGTTGCAAAGGGTTCTGGGGAAGCACAGCTTAGCTTGGAAAGCTTGCAGCTCTTCCCTGCAGCTGTGCTTTTCAACTGAGGAATTCTAGGGCAGATGGAGTGACACATTCCAGGCATTTGGTCCACCTTTTGCTGGTTTTTAGGTGTGGAACTCCTAATCAGCTTTCCATGATCTGTCTAAAATTGATAGCTACCATACTTCCAAGTGAGGAATTGTACACTTTTTTGTGAGCTGTACTGAACTTTCACATTTTAGCTGAATGCAGGGTAGGTGCAGCCTGAAGCTGGAGCCACTGCTGCCTTGCATTCTTACGACAAGTATTCCATCAGTCTGGAATGGCTTTTGGAGGACTAGTAACCCAAGTCCAGGTTTTGTTCCACCAGATAGACTTAGGAGGGTATTGAAGATGCGATGCTCTTAACTTTTGCATCCTTTCCTTCATCCTTGCCTCCAGGTTGTCAGAAAAACTACAGGGATTAGTTCTGGAGGCTATTACAAGAGCCTGAAGGTTGCATGCAGTATTTGCCATTGACCTGATACCTGGGGATTTTGAATAGGACAGTGCCCAAGGTGTTCACTGTGGAGGGTTTCTTTCCGTAATAATTCTGTGTACATGCAAACTTGCACAGAGGGTGTAGGACAACCAGAGAGCTGCTACTGCAATCTCTTCTTGTTTCCCCGATACTAGTTCAGCTATACTTGCAAAAACAAACACATCAAATTAGAGGTGGGAAACTTTTGGTTCTCCAGATAGTTCAGTGTACCGCTCCCTTCAGCTCCCTAGCCAGCAGTCAGTGGGGAGGATGATGGGAGTTGTAGGCCAAATCACACAGAGGGCCAAAAGTTGATCCCAGTGTGCAGGGCAAACTGTTTTAAAATCCATAATCCACACAGGCTGTAGACCTTTGCTGATGGGAGCTGGAAGCACAAAACATCCACAGAGCAGTTTGGGAATGCTGGTCTCAGTGAGCTGCAGCAGCTGAACACAGCTCTATTTCTCTTCCCCCAGCCCTGACATCCTGTCTGCAGCACTGCATGTTTATCCCTCTTTTCACTTCTGTCGCGTAATATGTATTTCAGAATCATCCAGGTATCATCTATATTATGTATTAATATAAACTGTTCTAATATTGCAGGTGTAATTGGCATCCATTCATTGTTACCAATGAATGGATGAAAATACTTTCCAGTGGAAGAAATAAAACATTGCAAAATTTCCCAGCACAGATTACTGGGAACAATGAACTATGTTGAGTTTATGTGCATTTTGACTGGACATGCTTGTAAGGGGACTTTGGGTAGCTTTAGTGGGTTTCTGTTTAGGCCGTCCTCTGTTTCTAACCCAGGTGTCACCTGTGTAAAGGGTTAAATGGCGCAAGTTGCACATATATGCATTTATTTGCTCTGCACCAAAGCATATTTAAAAACATGTTTTTCTCATAGTTGCCAGGTGAATATTGATAGAACATTTGTAACATTTTGGCCTATTCCTCGGATTCTAAAACAAATCCAAGAAAACTGTGCAGTATTCAGCTGCATCTTCATTTGCAAAGTAACAATAATGTCCAATAATACTTAATGCAAATATTTTTGGATTTTACTCGATTTCCTAACAGTTGGTTTACTGGAAGGATTGTAACTGTGTATTTTTTTCTTAGAATTGTACTAAATGAATGGTTTAAATACTTACCCCCTTTTGGCCATGTATGTAGGATTTGGATTTGGTGGTAGTGGTAAAAGAGACCAGGCTTTGGTGATGCACAGAGTTAACTGTCCTGTTTTATCACAGCAGGAAGCAGAGAAGGTCCTGGTTTCAAATGACCTTCCTGCTGAAGATGGTGGAGGAGGAAAAAGGAACAAGGAGACAGATGAGGATTATATCCCTGGGAAGAAGAGCATGAGGTCCAAAAGGAGAGCTCACTTGGCCAGGAACTCCAGTGGCTCCAAGGCCACCGGGAATGGCAACCTGTTGGAAACGGGGGCTCTGCGAAGCCGCCGAGGCACAGCTGATCCAGTTGAATGCCCCACCTGCCATAAATCATTCCTCAGCAAATATTATCTCAAAGTGCACAACAGGCAAGTTCTTGGTTCTTCAGCTGAGGGGGAGATTGGGGCATGCAGCCGTCTGTCCTCAGGACTCGGGCACCCAGAACAGGAAGCATGGATGTTCCAAGCGCCTTGCACAAACCCAGGCCTCCCTGCAGGAAGGAAATAATGGCTTTCCCATTGCTTGCCCCCTTTTTAAGCCGAATAAGTGGGACACTTCCCATGCGCTTTGCTGAAAGACTCCCTTGGTTCTCTTGTAATCTCTGGGTACTTTCCCTGCACCGAGTGAAGCACAGGAATGATTATGGGTCAGGGATACTACTGGGAGAAATGCATAACGTGGATTGCACCCCTGACAAGGCTCCATTCAGTTCTATGAGCTGTAGGGAAGGAGTTGGTAAGCGAATGCTGCAGGGCCAGAACTGGTCCTGGGCTCCCCCAGAGGCTGGGAGCAGGGGTGTTCAGCCATGAGAGTGGCCAGCAGTGGATTCTTTCAGCCACTTGCCCTTCAGTAACAGTTGGCTGCTGAGTAGCATCGTTACGAGTTTTTGCACCTAGGATTGGGATGGGAAGGAAGGAATTAACCCAATGTCCCATACTGGTTTGTGAATTGTTCAGAGCTTTGCTGGCTTACTGTGTGCTGTTGCACAGCCATGCAACGTCCCCCCAGTCTGTTTGCTGTTTCCACAGTGGGTCAGACCTACCTCCCCCACCCCTTATTACCTGTAGGAAGCACACTGGAGAGAAACCCTTTGAATGCTCGAAGTGTGGGAAGTGCTACTTTCGGAAAGAAAACCTTTTGGAGCATGAAGCCCGGAACTGTATGAGCCGTTCGGAGCAGGTATGTGGGGACAGGGAGCTTGTAACTGATTCTGGAAACAAAAGACATGCTTGCACTGAAGGAGTGTCTCTGCCTCCCTGAGCTCTTTTGGCTAGCTGAGAGTCAAGCGGAACGCTCAGGAAGGGGGACCATTTGAGGGCTGGGTGATCTCTTAGCAGTGGAGTTCAACAGCGAGTTTGCAGCAGGTCCCTTTCTCAGCTGTAAGCAGCCAAGGTCATGGAGACCTGGTCACGGCCCACCAGAAGATGCACCAGAAGAGGGCCTGAAGCTGGTGGAGTGCCAGGGCTGTTAGATGGGAAGGCCAAGTTCTCTTGTGTGCCTCTGAGCCTGGGACAGCAGTTCCAGGAGGATGGCAAATCATAAGGTGAAATGGAGTCAGCACAAGGAAGAGCTGAGGTCACTAGCTGGGCAATCAGCCCAAGGGAGCAGAAAGCTCAGAAGCTGCCATCTTGAGTGGGGATGGTCAATCCTCGAGGAGGAGGGGCTGCAGCTTGGTGATGGAGCCCCTGCTTTGTATGAATCTCCATGGCGAAGTTGGGCAAAACTCCTGCCTGAAACCACGGTGGTGAGTGATAATTGCAGTCGGCATGCAGCCTTCCCCAACCTGATGCTCTCAGTGCAGTCTGGGGGATTCTGGGAGTTGTGGTGGAACTTCTGGAGAGTTTGAGGCAGGCTGGTATAGAAACTCTGAGCTTGATGAATTCGTGCTCTGACTCCATATGCAGCAGCTTCCTCTGTTCTTAGGCCTGTGACTGGTTCCTGGGTCAGGTTAGAGGAAACCTTGGAGCTGCCTGACAGGCTGGGGCGCAGTGCTGCAGCCCAGAAGAGCTGTGTGGGCCCGGGGGGCTTCCTGCTGGGGCACTGGTGCAAAGCTCTGGAGGCTCCCCATTTGAATCTACCAGGTTCTGGTTTTGCCTAAATTAAACTTCAAACAAAGGTCTGCGAAGTTAGGGATGGAATGCATAATCCCATAGAACTGGAGCATGATTAAAAAACCCCCTTGATCCAGGCCTTTTCTGGCCTTACTTAAAAATCACAGGCTCACAATTTTGAGAGAAGCAACTCGATTAGTTTAGAACATGGTTTTATAAACTTGAGGATAAGATATAGTAACATTATTATTTCAAATTATTATATCTGTTTGCAGGAGGACGTAAGAAAGCAATCAACAAATGATGGTTGTGGGTTGTTTAACCCATGAATTAGCAAGATCATACTGTCTCTTCTGCTTTGGGAAACAACCCAGGAATAGTTTAATGGGGTAACTGAACCTGTAACTCTGGGTTGTTGAGGGACAAACAACACAGAGTTTTAAGTCAGCAGCAAGCCATGGGTTATTATTATTAAAACATTTCTATTTGGAGTTTTTCAACCCCTAGTATTTCGGCTTTGTACAAGGTGTCCCTGGGTTGTTAACTGAAGCAGTGAGTATTCAGGAGGCTGTGCAACAATCTTGTGATTTAAACACCTCGTGGATTGTGATTATGTGTGACCTGGGCCGACAGGGTAGTTGTGAGGGTAAAATAGAGAGGAAAGGGGCCATGCAAACCATGACCCTTGGGGTCCCTGAAGGGAAAACGGCAGAATATAAACGTAAGACCCCTTTCTAGGGCAGACATTCTGTTGCTTTTTCATTGCAGTCCATGTTAGCATCTTCTTCCAGAGCAGTCCAGATATATCAGCATCTACAGCAATTCCTCTTTCCTGCTTCCTCAGTATCTACATTGTCTTCAGCATTGGACTAAATGTCAAGATCAGAAATTGGCCATGATTAAGATTGAACCGGATTTCTAAGTAGTCAGCAAAGAGGTGACCCTCTGTGCAGTTGTCCTCTGTGTTCATCCATTAATGGTCACTATCGAACCTGCCGGCTCTGGGGTGTCGGGTGGACCTAGCAGAGCCAAACCAGTGTCCTGGCCTTTTGTCTGTGCTCCCTTGAGACTTGCTTTCCTTTTCCCTCCAGGTTTTCACGTGTTCGGTCTGTCAGGAGGTCTTCAAGAGGCGGATGGAGCTGCGGCTGCACATGGTGTCCCACACCGGAGAGATGCCTTACAAGGTCTGCCTTTCTGGCTCTGGAACATGCAGTGCCAAGGATTCCTGCTGAACATTGCAGTTGGACAAGATCTTGGTCTTTCAGTCTTTCACTGCTTTCATGAGCTGGTTCAGAAATGGCTTTGGGCAAGCGGTTCTGTTGTCCCGTGTCCATACACTGTTTTTCCTGGAGCTGTGGGCATCCTGGTGTGTGTGTGGGGGCGGGGGGTGGAGTGTAGGGCTTCAGGAGGGCCTTAGGTTGGGGGAAGGTGGCATGCAGAGGCTCTCAGTCAGGTGGGCCTCCTGGAGTGGAGGCGGGTGCCCACCCAGGCTGCTTGTCTGTTTTTCAGTGCTCATCCTGCCTCCAGCAGTTCATGCAGAAGAAGGACCTGCAGAGCCACTTGATAAAGCTGCATGGCGCCCCCAAGCCGCACGCGGTGAGCCCAGGCTGCTCTGGACACTGGGGCGGTGGAGGGCTAGAGCAGGAGGGGAAGCTGCGAGTGGCTTCCTGAGTGCCACAGGGCACAGAGGCAGCAGAGGAGTCGGGGCTGGCCTCGGGCTGCGTCCAGCTCTGGAAGCCACATGCTAGGAAGGGTTCAGGTAGACGGGGAGGCGGGAGGCAGTAGGACTCGTCCGGTGACTGGGAACTCCGCCCCGTGCGGAAAGAAGGCAGGCATGGGTGGGGCTGACCCTTGCGAGGTGAAGACTGGCTGGGGGGCGGCTGCCTGTTCGCAGTCATTTAGAGTCCAGGGCTGACGGCGCAGGGAGGGAGATGGCAGCCAGCCACTGGGAGAAACCTCCTGCCTAGGGAAGCGGGGGCTCCCTGTCCCTGGGGGTGTTCAAGCAGAACACCCCCAGTGTTGTGCACAGCGGGTGGGACCCATAGGCTGCCATGGCCCTTCCCCGCTAGTTCTTCTGAGCTGACAAGGAACAGGCATGGGGTGCTCAATGGCTGCCATGGTCACAGGGTCCCTCGGCCCGCTGGCCGATGCTGTCGCCCCCCATCTGATGTGCTGGTCTGAGCCACCCCTGCTGCGAGGCTGCCGGGCCAGCTGGGGCCCCCTCTCCCTCGGGGCTCTCCCTGATCCCAGACCGCCGCCTCCCCCTGCAGTGCCCAGCATGTTCCAAGTGCTTCTTGTCTCGGACGGAGCTGCACCTCCACGAGGCCTTCAAGCACCGCGGGGAGAAGCTTTTTGTCTGCGAGGAGTGTGGCCACCGGGCCTCAAGTCGCAACGGCCTGCAGATGCACGTCAAGGCCAAGCACAGGTGAGTGGGAGGTGCGTGCGTCCGGGCTGTTCTCAGCAGCAGCTGGGTGGCTTGCTCGGCTGACATCCCTCTTCCGGTCTCTACAGGAATGAGCGGCCCTATGTGTGTGAATTCTGCCAGCATGCCTTTACCCAGAAGGCCAACCTTAACATGCATCTTCGGACCCACACGGGAGAGAAGCCCTTCCAGTGCCACCTCTGTGGCAAAACATTCCGCACGCAAGGTACAAGGGCTGCTGCTCCTGGTGCTGTGGGCCCCCCCCCCCTCCCCCGGAGGCTGAGATCAGCTCCAGTAGCAACTTCTGCTCTGGGATGGAGCTTCAGAGGAGCCCAGCTGAAACAGCAGCTGACTTCTCTCTCCCTGAATATTTCACCCCCAGGATCACACTCTCAAAGAACCATGTACCAGCCCACTTCCTCCTCCTCCTCATCACCATCTTCTCTCTACTAACCCACAGCCTAAGCTCTCTGGCAGTTCAGAGAGGAGGGAAAAAAGCAAAGCTTGGGCACCAGTTGTTAGTGCCACGGTTCTTTGCACGTCCCTTGCAATCTCTGGCCAATGAGTGGGCCAGGCTGGCCGCCTCTTCGCTGTGATGCTGGTTGGAGGCTGTGGGCATGGCCTCCCAGAGCTCCTCTCCTGTGTGGGTGGCTCATGGGCAGAGCTGGGAGGGGGCATCAGGCCCTTGCGATGAGGGGCGCAAAAGAGCTCTACCATCATCTGGCCGCTTTCTTCCCCTGCATGTGTGTGTGACCAGCCAGCCTGGATAAGCACAACCGGACCCACACGGGGGAGCGCCCCTTCAGCTGTGAGTTCTGTGACCAGAGGTTCACCGAGCGAGGCCCGCTGCTGAGGCACGTGGCCAGCCGGCATCAGGAAGGGAGGCCCCACTTTTGCCAGATCTGTGGGAAGACTTTCAAAGGTAAAGGAGCGTCTGAGGCGGAGGCTAACGCAGGGGCTTGTTCACTGGCCCAGAAACCGAGGGACCACGGGGGGGCAGCTGGAGGAAAAGAGTGGGGAAGGCCGGCCTACCTGGGCGCAGGAGGAGACGGGAGCAGAGCCACGCAGAGCTGGGCTTTGGCTCAGCATGAGGGGACACTTCCTGAGCAGCCCGGGCCTCCTTAGCCAGAGGACTCTGGGGCGGTGGGCCTATCGGAACCCCACCTGTAAAAACAAAACTTAAGCTGGGTTTCAGGCACTTTTATGCAAGCACAGAACAAGCCTACTCTGGTGCATAAATTCAGTAGCTGCAGTTTTCCAGGGTGGCTGACATCACTGGACATCACTGAAGAGGCAGCGTTTTGCAGCCGTTTGAGTGTATTTTGCCTTTACTCAAAGCACTGATCCGTGTGCAGGTGTGAAACGTGCCACACGAGACTGTAAATGCCGCTTCTCGGCAATCATGTCATGGTTTAGGTGAACCGCACCTCTTTAAAATGACAAATTCAGTGTCAAAAATTTATCAGTAGAAATGTGTGCTGTTCTCTGAATGTACCCTCTGATCCAGTGATTATTAAATATGTACTTAATTTTTAGCCCTCCCTTCCTACTAGGCACTTGGGATAGTATGTAAGCCCCCCTCCCCCCACTTCTCTCACTTTCAAAACTCGCCCCTTGAGATAGCCTTGGCTGGCCAGAGCACCGCTTGGAGGCTCCATGGGTCAATGGGCACTCGAACTCAGCTCTCCTGCCCCTCTCTTGCATCCCAGATGTAGTGCTGGTGATAGTGCCTTTTATTGATTTTGTTTCGATACCACCCGATAGTCAAAGGCCTGTGGATGTTCCACCAACGTTCTGGCCACTGCTGTATACACTGTAAAGCTGTGCACTCTACACATTAGGAAGGCCCTTGGTTGGGGAAAATTGCCCCAGGTTTTGCCCCCAACTCTGCTTCTGGTGCCCATTCATTGCCAGTTGTGTCAGCTGTCTTGGGAAAGAGCAGCTATGAGACCCTCACCTCAGAATGGGCATGCCTGCCCCGGTTCCATGTGGGCATGAGGTTCTCTGCATGCCTGTTTTCCTGTGCAGCTCTCTGGCAGAGCCAGGATGGAGAAGTCCAGTCTTGGTGCTCGGCTGGTCTTTCCTTCAAGCGTGTGTGTGACAGGAGCCTGGTTTTGCTTTCCCAGCTGTGGAGCAGCTGCGCGTCCACGTTCGCAGGCACAAAGGTGTGAGGAAGTTTGAATGCATGGAATGTGGCTACAAGTTCACCCGGCAGGTATTGTGTTCTGACTGGCTGTTCTACGTGCTTTGTTCTGCCGCCGTTTCTTCTCTCTGCCCCTTTCCTCCTTGCCTCTTCTGACACAGCCTCCACTTAACTTTTCCGTAAAATATGTCCTGACCTTTCTTACCCTGAGGCAGCCAGCATTCCTTCAAAAGTGCCCTGTCGTAACAACAGGTGGTACTTCATAGAAGACCCAAGGTCATGGTTGCACTAGCCTTGCCAAGCAGGCCAGCGCCATCATCCCTGTTCTGCTGACCTCAGGCTGACTCAGCCTGACACACAGTGCCCTCTTCACGTACGGCTCAGCCGCCATCCTGCCCACTCGCCCGGCCTGTTGGAGCTCGCAGGGAGTCTCCCTCCCGCCTGCGCAGAGTTCAGGTCTGTCAGCTGTCTCCCCCTTGCTATTTTAAAGGCCCATTTGAGGCGCCACATGGAAATCCACGACCGGGTCGAGAACTACAACCCCCGTCAGAGGAAGCTGCGGAACCTGGTAATTGAAGACGAGAAGGCGGTGGTTGTTGCCCTGCAGCCGCCCCACATCCTGGAGGTGGGCTCTGCGGAAGTCATTGTGGAATCCCTTGCCCACAGTTCCCTGCGCGAGGAGCTCCCGGAACAGAGACTTTGCCCCAATGAGAATTTTACATCCCCAGAAGTCATTGAACAATCGCTTATCATCACCATCCCTGATGACTGTGAAACGTAGCATTGTGTCCCTGTAAAGCCCAGTGCCCAAGAAAGGTAAGCGGAGTTCCATCTTCTTGTGGCCCATCCGTGACTCTAGCCAGCACAATGAGCTCTTGTGAATTCAAGGGAGGGACAGACAGGTAACTCGCAAGGTCCTGCTTCTTTCTCCCAGTGAGCTGTTTCAGCAAGGAGAAAAGGGCTTGTGCACACGGCAAGACCTGTTCTCGGAGATGTTCCTGTGGATGCAGGAAGGAATTGAAGGCAGGAGCATAAACTCTCGCTTTGCATACAGAAAGTCTCGCGTTTAGGTCTGGCATCTCCAGATAAGGTTGGAAAATCCTCTCTGAAACCTTGGAGAACTGTTCTCAGTCCGCAAAGGCAACCTGAAGCGCCCCCCCCCCCGCCCCAATGTATTGGACTACTAAAGAGGGGAGGTCTCTTCTGTGCAGAACCCCCTTCCAGAGAGGCTCACCTGGCACTTGCATGGTCATCTTGGACCGAGGAGAAAGAGGGCTTTGTTAGTTGCCAGGCTTCCTGGTCATTCAGTATTGGTGCATTTTTAGATTGTTGCACTGCTCTCCATTTTATTTTTTATAGGTTTGAATATTATGGCTTATTCTATTATGGTTTTGATTTTTCTTTTGCGAGTGCCCAAACAACTTTGTTGGACAGCAAGCAGTATAAATAAAATATAAATCCTGTTTTCTCTGTCCGCTCACCAGGCAAGTTGGTGCTGCTAGTTTTATTCTCTCTACCGTGCTTCTCAGGGCCAAAGTCTTCCCAAGGAAGCTCGCCGCAGTAAAGTTTTGCAGAGTGAAAATGAATTCAACAGGAACAATTCACAGAAACAACAAACACCAGCAATACAACACCTGGCCTGGACAGTGGCCACAGAGGGTTCAGTGCTGTCACCTGGGGAGAACTGTCACAGACGCTGTGGGGTGCAGTCCAGGTGTGGGAAGAGCAGCACTGGGGGCAGTGCCTGGTGCCACTTGCAAAGGCGGCTGTGCCAGAGGGTGCCTCTGCCGGTGAGGAAGCGTGAGCGGGGCTCCTCTGTCCAAGGGCAGAAGGCTCAGCCTGCTCACTGAGACTCAAACCACGCAGGCGCTGGGGAGGGCACCCACAGCTTCTCCAGGTAGTGCTGGACAGTCCTTGCCTGAAATCCCTAAGTCTTTGCTGCCAGTCTGGTCGGCGTCAGAATATGTGCCTGGACAGCTGTCAGGCAGACCTGCATAATTAGCAAAGCTCCTGTCTGGCAGGAACAGCCACGGGTCCCGAGAGCCACAGCAGCAAAGCACCTCGCACAGCCCTGCAAGCCAAGCCAGAGCAGGCAGGGCTTTTCCCTCCCTGCGTGAAATTCCCATTGCTGGTGTGGGAGACACACTGCCGTTCCTGTTGACGGGGCAGTGCCACGGGCAGAGGTGCAGTAGGGGTAGCTTAGCTCTTTTTCACCTCTTAAAAAAGATGCCAGACATTGGTTCGGAAGAGGCAAAGAGCCCTGGCCGGCCTGCATGGTGTCCAGAGCAGCACAGATGGTGGCCCCGTGAAGCTCCTGCCAAGCGCCCCAGGGCCAGGCCGAGCCCACACTATGGGTTGCAGGAACCTGTTCTCAAGCTACTGGAAACCTCAGTGGGGCACCTGGTGACTTGCTAGATGAACGGTGCATGAAATGGGGAGTGGGAGCAGATTTCTCCAAAACTAAGCGCACCTCCCAACAGGTGTGAGGAATTAGCGAGATATTCTTGTTAATTTTGTAACCCAGTTAGTTAAAATTAGGTGTGGGGGGGGGCATGAGACACGCCTTGTCCTGTTGCAGCAGCTGCTGGCCCCCACCATCACCAGCAACCAGAGCACTGTGCAGTCTCGGGAGATGAGCCATATGCCAAGTTACAAGCAGCACCTTCACTTTTGTGGCAGCTTTTGGGCTCCAGCAAACAGGCGCCCGCCCCCCTTCTCAGCATTCCAGATGCCCACTTTGAAAGAACAAAAGTCTCCACGCACACCTTTATTTAACACTCAGCTTTCAAGGTTAAAGGGGAAAAATACAAAATCTACGAAATCCCTTTGTTTCAAAGGATGTTGGCACACAGAACTTAAGGCAGTAGATTAAATAAATATTTAGTGACTCATCTGGTCTTAGAGCTTCCAGGACAATGCACGGTCTGGCACGGTGATAAAAGCAGCATGTTGCCTATTGGCCTGCAGAACAGCCCAGCACAAAACCCTTGCGAGTGAGCAATACTAAAGGAAGTCGTTGGGGGCGGTGGCGGCTGCTCCTCACTGCCTGGAGGGAGGCAGCTGGGCTGCACGGGCACTCGTTGCCAGGCATCCTCTCCTCCCCGTGGGTCAGACCCAAAAGCTGGTCGTGTGGATGCGAGGAAGAGGGAGGGGGTGGAGGCTCGGTGGAGGCTTCTGGTGAGCCTTCCAGCAGCGGCAAGGTGCTGAGGCAGCAGCGTGCGGCCTCCCGCTTCATTTGCTGGCAAGCGGGACAGTGTTCCTTGGAAATCGATGCGCCCTCTTAGGAGCACAGTGCTCCCCCTGGGTGCAAGATGCTCCTATAGGTGAAATATGAAAAGCGAGCTGCACAAATCACGTAACCCCCAGAGTATCAAAGAGTGAGGTTTTCTGACAAATATTTGTTTCCAATCTCAGAGGCTTGAGACTGTTCTCAAGAACCAAAACAAATAGTTTGGCTTGCAGGAGCCACTGCTCCCTCACCAGAATTCCCAGTTGTGTCATTGCCATGTGTAACCAGGTTCTGTTTACACATGAAGTGTTTCCCCCAGTGTTCAAAACAGACAACCTTCTCAGAAACTGTTGGAACAGGGCATGCATCTGAACCCTTTTCGAAATGCACACAGCTTTTCCTTGCTGCTTTAATTTCACTCGCTTGATGTGCTCTCGTTTAAAAGGAACTGTTTTCAAAGACGGCAGAAGGTGGAAGAGGAAGGGTCCCTGCAGACTAACAGCATTAGCAAGGATGTGCGAGCCCTTGCAGACACTTCCAGTGCTCGAACCCCCTCTCAGCTTTGCTCATTTCCCCTTAAGCAGCAGGGGGAAACTTGAACCCAACCAAATCCAGTGGCTGCAGCGAAAGGGGCAGGGCCAAAATGCTGACCTATTTCGGCATTAGCCCTTCCTACACGTAAAGGCATGTCAACATTTTAGAAGGGGAGAAAACACTGTTAAAACTGGGTAACCACACAAGGATCAATGGCTGCAAGAGAGGGAGGGTCCATCTCGGGCATCGGGAGGCCTGGCCTGGGAGCTCAGGAGGGTCAGCTTTGTGCTCTGGGCCCGTGGTTCCCCACGCCCACTGCGGCAGTGTTTAGTGCAAGACATCCCAGTCCCAGCAGAGAGCCAGCAAAGGAGGGTTCTGCAGCATTAAATAAAGCTTGCTCCCTTTTCTGTCGCCCCCTCCCTTTTACCACGAGGGGCCTTGCCTGTGCTTAAGAGGTAAGGTCTGCAGAGCAATGAGCACAATGCAGGCTGGTACCGCAGGGAAAGGAGCATGGGTCCTGGTGGCAAGGGAAGGGTTGTGGAGATCCATATCTGGGCTTGAGAGCAGCGGAGACACTTGCCCAGTCATGTCCACAAGGTACACATGAACCGATCGGGGCACCACTGACAACCCTCCAAGGTCCAGTCTGGCCAGCCGAAGCAGGCAGAGGACAGCCCTGCTTCCAGCAGCCACAGGCGGCAGAGAACTTTCCAGGGGGAGAGGGTACCCTCTGGGGGTCTGGGCTGCAGGTGTGGGGCACGGGCTGCAGGAGGGGAGGGAGCAGGTTCACTGCAGGGCCCCTGTGAAGATCAGGAGTGCCCACCTGCACCAAGAGATGCATCCTTTTTAACCTAACGGGACAGAAGGTCTTGCCCACTGCAGTGCCTAGCAAAAGGCCCGGAAGGACACAGCAGCTCTCAGTCCACTGAGCTGGCCAGCGGTGGCTGCTGGACCACCACCCTTTTAAAGCCCATGGCTGTGGCCACCCCTGCACCTGAGAGTCATAAATTCAGCTGGCGTCATGTGGAGAAGGGGGGAAAGCATTACTACAGGGTGCACTTCTGCAAGTGGGGTGAGGGCCACCAACTTCGGCGCATTTAATTAAATTAGATTTATGCCCTCTTTTTCTTGAAGAACTCAAGGCAGCTTCCATCTTTCTCCTGCTGCTCTCAAGTCTTACCACCACAACAAAAACCCTGTGGAGAAGGCTGGGTTGAGAGTCTGACTGGCCCAGAGATTCTCTGCTGGCACCATGGCAAATGGGGACTAGAACCCGGGTCACCGCCATCCAAAGGAGAGAGACCTGCAGTAACTGTACTACTTGCACGGAACTGGCAGCCACCCGTGGCACTGCTCCCAACAGCTCTGTGCTGGGCCGGGTGCCTCCACATTGCAGCCTCCGGCTACCAGCAGGAAGGACTCAGGTGCACTTGTATTCCTCTGGGCCTCCAGCTGACCCATGAGGCCAGGGTACTGCACCGGGTCTAATGTCGCAGGGGGCTCTTCCGAAGCCCTTAACTCCTCCCTATTCCCTCTCCTTGCATACTTGTGCAGAATATTGTCCTCTCCTACCCTTTGTCAGCCTTTTTACCAAACTAATGCCCTCAACTGATAAAGCGCGGCCTTGTAAGAAAGGTGCTTTTCAAAGGTTTTGGATCAAAGTTTGCCAACTCTGAGGCCAAACAGGGCAGTTGGACCCCAATTCCTCTCCCACCTGCCTTCCTCCTTCCTTTCTGGAGCTTCCCAGTAATGGCTGCCCCACCTCTGACAGGCAGGAGAGAGAGCGTGAATCAGCGGTGGCCAGGCAGGCGTCTTCCCCAGCCGCTGCTTCCCCGCGCCCCCCCTTGCACCTCAGCAGCATCCCCACGAAGCAGAGCGGGCTCCCAGCAGCGCAGCGGCTCCAAGCCGGGGGAAATCCGTCCCCACAATTAACGCAGCTCGTTCAAGTTCTGGTTGTGCTGCAGGTTCAAGCTGAGGGCATTATCCAAAGGCAGTCGCTCCTCCTCCTCGTCTTCCAGCGTCTCTGGCATGAACTGGCGGAAAATACTGACACTACTGTGCCAGAAGATGGGCTCTGGGAGCTGGCCAGCCACGCTCCACTTCCGAGTCTCGGGATCATATGATTCCACCATTCCTGAAAGTTCAAAGGTGTTATCGTAACCACCAGAGACATAAAGCTTTCCACCAAGGACAGCCAGGCTGCCACCAACATGCACCTGAAAAAAAAAAAAAAAGATGTGAAAGTTGGAGCAGGGGTGGGGGCGCAACATGTTCGGGTCTTAATTCAAAACTTTGGCATTTATCTCTTGAGTTTTGTTCTCTTCAACTGAGCGCAAGTCCCATTCCCTGAAGAAAATTCTGAATTTCATTCCTGTCCTCTTCGACGTTATCAGTGCCTCCCAGTTTTGCACAAGTCCATCTAACACAACCTTCCCCAGCATGGCAGGAGCCGCATTCCAGCTGGGGAAGGGAGGCCTGGCTCGCTGATGACGGCAGCGGGCGGCACGGGCTCCGGCACTCGGCTCACAGCCCCCAATTTGGCGAGAGCCCACTGAGGAGCCCTCTTTAAATGCCGGCAAAGCAGCTGAGAATGCGCCCGATGGAGCGACTGCGAAATCACGAGTGGCTTTGTTACATCAGCCTAGCATCTCCGCATCTAATAATCTAGTAACCAGATTTTAATTTTGAAAATAGAGGGCAAGAGATGAGAAGAAACCAGCTAGATGTTTGTTTTGCAAATCTTGCTGGCCTCTGCTAATCACTACATTATTATAAAGACATTTTCAGACCAATCTGCTTTTTTAGCTTCTCCTTTGTTCAGCTCATACCGACTGGTCTATTTCCCAGAACAGGTGTTCTCCTCTTTTTGGCATCTCACCTGTTCTCAGAAAACAGAGCTGCTCAGAATCCATCAGCAAGATCCTCCAGCAGCCAAGGATGCAATTCACCCAACCCAGAGGCACGGGCTCCTTCGAGGGACCCGGGTTCCCCTTGTCCAGCTCTTGCTGGGCTACAAGCGCAGTCCTGACCGCTGAGCACTCATGCGCCACCTGGCAAACTCCACCCGATGCCTCCCTCTGGGAGAAAATGCCTTTCACAGGCAGTGGCAGCCCTACAATGTGTCCAGTTTAATTAACCTCCACTACATCTGTTTCAGTTGAAATAATCCCTTCCCTTGGCACAAGTCCACTGAATGCAGGGGGTAACTGCTGGCTGAGCAGGGGCAGGGCTGCAGGACAACGTGCTCCTTTGGCTAGTGCTTCAGCGGCACTTCAGGACCACAGTGTAAGCGGCAGCCACGTGCGGTGGCGCCAACGGCCAGCCGACCCGTGCCGGCCCCCTAGCCACTCTCGAGGCACAGGATTCCACCTGCTTTCCTCTGCCACCAGCACGCCTGCTTGCCCCACTCCAAGCTGCAAGGGGGAGGCATCCTCTGGCTCTGCCAAAAGCCACCCCCCCCCCGGTCTCTGCCGGTCAAGCGGCCGCTGCCCACTTGCCCTCCATGACTCGCCTGGCAAAACACAACCCCACCACTTGGGGCCATCAGTGAGGGGCAGTGGGGGCCCTGGGGAACGTGGCTATGTGCCCCAGCACCCCTCTCCATGCTACACACCGGGAGCATCCTGTTTGTTTAAAACGGCAATTGCTGGCAAACCACACCTCACGGAGGGGTTAAATTTCGCCTGAGGCTACTGGCACTGGCAGTTTCAGGTAATCTGAGCTCTGTGGCACAAGGCCGCCACCGCTCGTTCCCTCCACTGCCTTCTGCGCACATGCCTCGCTTTTTGCTAGGGCCCTTAAGTCATCCAGAGATCTACCTGGAGCATTGGAGGGATCTTGTCCCACTCGTTCTTTGCCGGACTGTAGACGTCCACTTCCGCAGAGTCATCTCTGTGGGAAGAAAGGAGGAGGTGCCACTGAGAGGGTGTCTGGGGCAGACGGGCGGGCGCTGACCGTTCCCAGTTGCTGCTGCATTCCCCGTGGGGCCAAAGCGCCCAGCCCCACTCAGCCCCATGGCACTTGTCCTCCAAGGCCAGGTTTCTCTACAGGCAGCCAGGAAAAAAATACATATTCTGCCAGCAGGCCTGTTGCAAAAGGAGGTCCCTCCATGCAAACAGAATGTTGTTGGTCAAAATCCACCCAGATCGTCCAGGCAGACTCGTGTGTCATCCAAATAAACTAGAGTCCCTCCCTGCACCAAACAATTCACGCCTGGGCCACCTCGAAGACACCCGCAGGCTGTTTTGCAGCCGGGGGTGCCGCTTCTGTCCCCACTCCCACGAGGGCCCACGTTGCAAGGCGAAGGGGTGGGTGCCGCGCCCACCATGCAGGCCCCCTCGCCATTTGCAGCACGGACCCCGCAGGGTTCCATGTCATGCCAAAAGCCCGCGCAAGCAGAAGAGGTTCCCTGCCACAGACGCTTTCAGCCAGTCGGTGGCGGGCAATGAGGGTGGCCACGGAGGAGCGCAGGAGCCGAGCCAGGGGCTGGCGCTCAGCCTCTCTACCTTGCACATTAGTGGTACACAGGAGAACTCCTGAATCATGCTCATGAGTTACAGGCGCACATTAAATCAAACAGGGTTTCTGGTCCCTATGGATACGTGAGCCACCCAGTAGTTTACAAGGCAGTAGAACAGACTGGACAACTCCTCAGTGCACTGACATAAAATTCACAGCAAGGTCCACCCCACACTTCTAGTGACTTTGTTGACTCCAACATGCAATTTCAAATAGCACTCATGATCACAACTTGAGGAGAAAGGGAAGAAAGACTCCTGCGCTGACAAATACATCAGATGCTAAAAGGTCCCGGCAGAGTGAAGGGCGCAGACTCTGGCACTCTCTCCCTCACCTGAACGGGCACCTCGCCCTGCCCAGCACAAGTGCCTCACGCCTGCATGCGAAATTCATTTCTATTTGTGGCGAAGAGTTACCCTGCTCACACCTGTCAAGCAAAACGCATGCTGCCCTGAAGGCCATCGGGGTTGGACTTGATGGCCTTTGTGTCCCCTTCCAGCTCTACTATTCTATGAAAAAACGTTTATATACTCCTGACCTTGCCATGCAGCTGAAAGGCAAGAGTGGGGAGATGGAGTGCATGCACCAGGAAAGATGCATACTTTTTGAAGTGTATGAACACACTTTAATTCACGGAAGAAGACTGGGTAATTCTGAATGCAGATCCAGTGATGCGGCTACTTGAAGTGGCCAACAGGAGGGGGGGACTCTAGCCAAGAGCCCCTCTTCCCAATCCAGAGCATGGGGTGCGGGGAGGGGGCAGGAGACAGCATCTCCTGGCTGAAGGACTGACCCGAGTTTTCCCCAGATGTGCCCATACGTGGGCGATTCTGCGACCCTGAAAGACAAGAGTGTGCAGTGCCTGCTTACTTTCCTGTAAATAAGATAACAATGGAAGTTGTTTTTCCTGGGCTCCATTTTGCCTACTTTGTGCCAGGAGACCGTTTTTCTGCAGCATGAAGCATCTTCCTCCTCTTACCCTGGACTGTTTGACTGGCGCTTGAGCACACCAGGACCGCATCCCACTTTTGCGGCCAACAAGGCAATGGAGGAAAGGAAGAGATTTTGGAATTTCTTGAAAATGGCACCACTTGGGCGCCTTCCGGAAACACCTCACAGAAGCATTCTGCACCCTACACTTTTCTGGCACGGCTGCCAGGGGTGTTCTCCTGGGCGCTCCCTCTGGCAGGGGAGGGCGAGCCGGGCTGCCGCAGCGGCTCCTTCCCTGCCCCCGGCCAGGCTGGCTGCCCTGCTGGGAGGCCCTTCTCTGGAGGCACGGGCGAAGCCAGGGCCAACGGACGCGGCTGCGCCTGCCCTCCAGGGCACCCGGCCTGGAGCCAGGAGCGCCCTTCAGCAGGGGGGGCAGCCCCGCTCCTGGCAGCCTCTCCTTCGTTGGCCCGGGGGGGGCGGGGGGGCTCCTCCTCGTCGTGATGCATGCCTTGGGGCTGGAGGGGCA
>NW_025335301.1:964092-1077094 GCF_004798865.1 Varanus komodoensis
GGCGCTCGCACCCCCTCCAGCGGCCGCGGCGCGCCTCGCCCGCCCGCGAAGGAGGCGGCGGCGTCGCTCTCGGCGCGCGGGGCCGCCGCGGGGGGCCTCGCGCTCGCCAGGCCCGTGCGCCCCGCACGACGCTCGCGGCCCATCCGGCTGCTCGGTGCGCGCGCCCCGAGGAACGAGTAGCGGCGTGAGCGCCGCAGCACGCAGGGCCGGAAGGGGCTCCGGGGCCCGCTTCGAAGCGGAGCGGACTGGCAGAGCGGCCTGCGGCCCCGCGGGAGAGGGCCTGCGGGGAGGTGCAGGCCCCCGTTTTGCCACCGCGCCGGCCAGGTGGACGTCCTAGGTTGGGCAGACGACACCACAGAGAAGGCTTTCTCCAGCGCGGAGACCAGCACCTTGCCCGTCTCCTTCACCCCGACTGATCTGCTTGCCTTGTTTACCTAGAGAGAAAGCTTATTTAATTACTTGTTAGATGTCAAAAACACCCCCTTCCCAGCCATACGGTTCCCTGGGCAGATTACAGCAGTAAAACCAGGTAACACAATATGAAAGCACAATCACAATTACAAGACATAGAAAGAGAGAGAGTCAGGGGGGACTTCCCAGGCCATCTAGTCAGACCCACAGCTCCAGCCGGATCCACTCATGACATGCCCACCAAGTGCATTACCATGCCTACCTAAAGCAATAAAATAATAAACTAATTAAAAACATACCTTCTGGACTGTATTTTCATAAAAGGCATACCTCATTGTTAAAATACCAATTAAGGCAAGTTCAGAAGTAAAATGCAGTCAAAATAAAAAGGTCTTTGCCTGGTGTCAAAAAGAGTACGAAAGGACTCCAGGCAAAGCTTTCTGGGGAGTTTGTTCCAAACTCTGGGTGCCACTCCCAAGAAGGCCCTTCTTGTTGCTGCCCTCCTTATTTCCTGAGGAGGGGGCTCACTCAGAAGGGCCTCAGATGCAGATCTAAGGTGCCAGGTAGGTTTGCATGGGAAGAGGTGCTCCGTTAGATATCCTGCCCCCAAGCTGTTTATGACTTTAAACACTAGTGTTAGCAAGTTGAATTGTGCCTGGACCTCAATTGGAAGCCAGTGAAGAGAGAGAACTGAGGAGAGACTGAGAGAACTGGGCATGTTCGGCCTTGAGAAGAGAAGACAGAGGGGGGACATGAGATCCCTGTATAGGTACCTCCAAGGCTGTCACAAAGAGGAAGGTCGAGATCTCTTCTTGCTGATGCCAGAGTGTAGGGCATGGAATAATCAATTTAAGTTTTGACAACCCAGTTTCAGGCTGGACATCAGGAAAAGCTTCCTCACTGTCAGAGCAGTACAGCAGTGGAACCAGCTGCCTGGAGAGGTGCTGGGCTCTCCCACACCAGAGGCGTTCAAAAAGAAACTGGCAGCCATCTGAGAGGGATGCTGTGACTTGGCGTCCTGCAACAGCAGGGGGGTGGACCCAAGGGCCTTCATGGCCCCTTCCAATTCTACTCTTCTATGATGCTATGAAGATGATAGTGGACTGGCTTTATATGATTGTATCTGCCAGTCTTCATTAACAATCTGGCCGCCCTGTTTTGAACCAATTGAAGTTTCTGGACCATCTTCAAGGGAAGTCCCATGTAAAATGCATCGAGGTTTTAAGGGCATGGAAAACTGCCAGGTCCTGTCTGTCCAGATAGGGTCATAGCTGCCATCTCAGCTTTAGCTGATAGAAGGTGCTCCTGGCCACCAAATCCACCTAGAATTCCAGGGATAATTCCTGGAGGATAATTATTCAGGGTCCAGGAGCACCCCAAGCTGCAAACCTGGTCCTTTCGGAGGAGTGCGAGCCCATCCAGGACAGGCAAGATGTCACCCATCTGGACAGACGGACTTCCCACCAACAGCATCTCCACCTCGTCTAGATTAAGTCTCAGTTGATTAGCTCTCATCCAGTCCAGTATCCCAGCCAGACCTCAGTGCGGAAGGTCCGCTGTCGCACCTGTGCCTGATGAGAAGGAAAGGTAGAGCATCCTGATGACGTTACTCAACAGTTTCACATATGTGTAGATGTTAAAAAGTGTGGGGGAGAAAATGGAGCCCTGCAGAACTCCATGTCAGAAATGCCTTGGCGCTGAGCAAATAATCTCCTATCACCACCTTCTGGACATGGTCAGCCCAGTAGGAGCAGAACCACTACAGAGCAGTGCCTGCTACTCCCAACTCCCAGAAGGAAACCATGGCTGAGGGTATCCAAAGCCGCTGAGAGGTCCAGGAGAACCAACAGGGTCGTACTCCCCCTCTCTCTCTCCCAGCATAGGGCATCCCACAGGGCAACCAAGGCAGTTTCCATTCCAAATCCAGGTCTGAATCCCAATTGAAATGGGTCATGATGGTCCATTTCATCCAAGAGCGTCTGGAGCTGGCCAGCCACCGCCCGCTCAAACACCTTGCCCAGGAAGGGGCTATTAGACTGGTCTATAATTATTCATGTCCACTGGGTCCAAGTTGGCTCTTTTCAGGGGTGGTCTAATAACGAGGCTGGGACCACTGGCTCTCTTAAAGAGGCATTTACAGTCTCCAGGACCCTGGGACACACCTCCTCACCTTGAACAACCAGCCATGATGGGCAAGAGTCTAGCATACAGGTAGTGGGATGAACCAATCCAAGCACCTTGACCACATCCTCGGGCTTCAACAACTGAAACTCATTCAATAAACTTGGAAGAGATGGTGGACTGGGCACCCCAGCCAAAGGAGCTGCATCAGCCATGGAGTCCAACTCCTGATGGATCCAGGCAATTTTACCCTTAAAGTGCTGTATATATTGCTCATGGCAGGCCACTGTGGGTTCCACCATTTCTTTCACTGGGCCAGTTTGTAAAAGGCCCTGAACCACTCAGAACAGCTCTGCGAGACAACAATGGAGGTGGAAAAGTAAGCTTTCTTTGCTGCTTTCAGCACCACAGCGTAGGTGCAGTAATATGCTCTAAGCTGAGTTCAGTCTCATGAGTGAGTGTCGCTCCATCTGTGCTCAAGCCACCTTCCTGCACATCTCATCATCCCCAGCTCCAGAGTGTACTACGAGGCTGTACGGGCTCCGCGTTGGTGAAGAGGGCGCTTGGATATGATTGTGACAACTGCCTAGGCCATCTTCGTATTCCGAGAGTGACCTGGGGTTTGACAGGCACGCCAGCCATATCGGTCCAAACACCCCCAGAGCCCTCTGGAAACCATCTGGACTCATCAGTCTCTGGGGGGCAGACCATTTTAATAGGTCCCCCACCCTCACAGAGAGGAAAGGGGGCCAAAAGCTTAAACCTCAAACGGAAGTGATCTGACCATGACAAAGGGGTTGCTGTTAGCCCTTCCACTTCCAGATCACCCAGTCCAGGGAGTGTGACCCTTTATGTATGCTGGGCTGATGACATGCTGAGACCGTCCCACAGTGGTCATGGTAGCCATGAAGTCCTGAGCTGCCTCGGACAAAATGGCCTCAACGTGGAAGTCGAGGTCCCCCAGAGCCAACATTCTGGGTCCAAGGTCATCTCCTTCAGCTCAGGCAGGGAGTTTGTTGGTGGCTGGGCAAGCAGCACAACACAAAATCCCTAATCGGTCTCGTAAGAGCAGCACAAGGCGTAAACTCTCAAACCTGCCCACGGCTGATGTGAAGGTGAATCAGAGAGGGGGAGGGGGAGGAGGAGGAGGAGTGTAAGCAGCCTTGAGTTCCTTGAAAGGGAAAAGACATGACATAAATGAATAAAGAGGTGTTTCAACCAACAAATAACCAATTTGGTCCTGAAATACCCCAATAGCCTGATGAGGAAATCTGGAGGACACCTGCAAGAACTCCAAACAGAACCTGGGTCCCATTTGAGAGGGCGCTACACATCTGTTCTAGGCCATAGACGTCTACCTGTGCAAGGCAACCCCCAGACTCCAGATTTCATGATGCTGGATCTTTTGGTTGAGTGCCACTTCTGTCCCAAAGGCTGTGACAGCAGGCTGAGAGCTTGCTCGGGAGAACACGGTATGCTTCGCTGCGCTGAGTTCGCCTTTTACAAGAATGCAACAAGGACCAGCTACTTTTCAGCCAGAGCCTCATGGCTGGTACGAAATAGCAGCAGGGAACAGCTTTGGTGCCTGCTCCAATGCCAACCTGGAGAAAAGGCCTTGGGGACTCACTTCCACCATGTGCCTGCAAGGAAAGGGGGGCCAAGAGCATCTTGCTTTGATGCCTCCTGCTTCAAGAAGCCGTGCTTGCAGTATGAATGCTGGTCACACAGCTTGTGTCTGCCCAGGGATCAGCCTCAGCTTCCAGCATGCCGACTGTTTGAAGCCTGAGCCGACATCAGAGCCTTAACCCTGGCCTTCAACTGGCTCTGTATTTTTAAAGTACCAGATTGCCTGAGCTCTAGCAGTTCAGAAAACAACTTCAAGGTTAGGTTAAAAAAGTGGTCCCACTGGCGGGAGCCATGTTGGTGTGGTGATCAGAGCGGCCCGCCCCAGCCTGCTGGGGCCTCTCACTGTGCTGGCCATTAAGCTGTAGGGCAGGGGTCCTCAAACTTTTTCAACGGGGGCCAGTTGAAAGGTGCCAGGGTGGTGCAGGCCGCCAAGGCGGTGCCGGTGGGGGGGCCTGGGCTGGTGAGGGGGCAGGGCACGCGCACACTCACGCATGGCGAGCAGGGGCGGGGGGCGCACGGGGCGAGGCAGCAGCTTGCTTGCACGGAGATCATTTTCTCCAAGTGAGTCCAAAACGATCTCCCCGCGAGCAAGCCGCCACTTGCTCCCGCATGCGCACGGCGAGTACAAAACCTCTGGGGTGGGCCAGTTAAATGGGCATGGCGGGCTGGATGCGACCCACAGGCCGGAGTTTGAGGACCCATGAGCTAGGACTTGGCTAAAGGACGCTGGGATATTTTTCCAATGGTAGGCGCTAAAAGGGTCCGTTTCATTAATGGCTGCGCATGCCAAGGATTTGATAGTCTGTGTTTTTCGTCCAAGCTCAATGCTTGTCAATGTTCTCATGTTGCAACACGAATTGCAACTTAATTTGGCTCTGAGAGAAACTTGCTTCTCTGGAACTTGTCCACATTCACCTGTCATTCAGCAGGTTGTCTGAATCACCTACAAGCCTTCCTTTGTGCTCCTTCTGTGGCCACAAGGCAGCAGTGCGCCTGCTGGAGTGTGCGTGGGGAGGAGGTCCACGCGCCCGCCTGTCCGTCCAGCCATGGGATGAGCTGGGATCCCGCTGGGCCAGGAGCTTCCCATGGCAGGCTACGCATTGGCCCTTGCAGCTCCCAGCCAGTCCCCACGGGCGGGAGAAGTGGCCCACCAGCCCCCCGGAGGGTTAGGCAGCTGTCACTGGATAGCAGTGAGTCAAAGGACGCTGGGAAACCGGTTCCTGCATTTTGCAAGCACAAACTGGAAGGTCGCCTGGCATCGACCACATTCAGCCCGTCAGCGCTGTGTGTAATCCTCTGCTCTTCTAAGAAAGAAAAAAAGGATAGCTATTGAAAGGTTTTGTGCAGAGGCGAGGAAATGTAGGGCTAGTAAGAAGCAATGCTGCCCAAATAAGTCAGTGTTGATTAATCATGTGAGGGTTTTTTAAATTAACTGGTAGCTTAAATTTATTTAGGAGTTAAAACAGAAGCAGAAAGCAAACTTATTTTGTTAATTAGATTGGGAATAATAGGTGTGATCCTATGCATGTTTAGGCCAAAATAAAGTCTGTAACTCCCAGTATACTCAAGAGCTTGCAGCCCCCTTTTCTATCTAAATGTACGTAAGATCGTGCCGTAAAAATATTTTAAGCCACCCTTCAACTGAGAATGCAAGAGGCGAAAAATCCAAAGTAGGTCACAATACAGTGGTACAGTAAAACAGAACATTACAAGGAAAGCAAAAGGGATGCATAAAAAGAGCCCAGCAAACAGACCAAAGACCACTACAGTCCTTTATGAAACCTGGGCAAATGAGCAGCTTTTAACCTAACGCCGAGACCCAGAAGGGGTGGCGCCCGCTGACACAGCCACTTTTGCGGCACTGTGGCAAAGGAACCCTAATACAGGAGCGAATGAACGAAGTAACACGTAAGAGTGCACAGCCAATAATAGGATTTCTAGAAAGAGCGGCCTGATTAAAAAGCGAAAGCAAGTTGCCAGTCCTCGGGGCGGGGGACCAGAAGGCCGCGCCTTCTAGGCCGCGATGGTCGGGGGCTAGCCCTTCTGGGGCTGGTGAGGGGCCCCGTCCGCCCCGCGGGGGCCTGGCTCTGCAGCCACGGGCTGCAGGTTGCTCCCCGCCCCGAAGCCTCCTTTCCGAACAGGCGAGCGCACGGGCGGAACCCGGGGCTCCGAAAGCGGCCGGCCCCTCGAGAGGCTCCCGGCAGCGCCGCGGCATTCCAGTTCTCCGGACGCGGCGGATGCTCGCTTGCCGTGGGCGCCCGCTCCGCAGCCGCCTGCCCGGTCGGCCTGCCCTTCCTTCCTTGCACTGCTTCTCCCCCGCGCGAGTAGCGCCAGGCGGCTGAGACCACCCCGTTCCGGCCAGTCCGTTTTACAACAACCCTGCGAGGCAGGCCAGAGGCTTTTTCACAGGAAGGACAGGGGCTCTGCTGCGCTCCCTTTCGGCCCGCTTGGCCCGCCGCTCCTCGTTGCCTCAGCAGCAGCTTTGAAACGGGAGCAGCGGGGTCTACGAGCACTGAGGGGGCGCGCAGGACTACGCTGCCAGACATGCCCCGCGCCAAGAGGCGGAGTCAGGAGCCGGCGGCCGTAGCGCCCCGCCGGCGGGAGGACAGTTCAGAAATACACCCACCGACATGCGCGGCACCTCGCAAATAGAACGCATGCGCCTGTCGTACAGAAGCTCGCGCTCAATGCAGAGACCACAATCCCCGGCGTGCCTGGCGCGCCGCGCATGCCCATCGGGAGCGGAGATGGCTGTTGCCAGTCGAGGGGCGGGGCTCTGGGGTCCTCGCCCCGCCCCTCTCCGTTGCCGGTACCAGGAGAGCTGCCGGAGCCGCGCGCGCCATGGACTCGGACTCGCGCGCCTCCCCGCTGCCCCCCGAGGTGAGGCCCCTCCCCTTCCCGCCCTCCCCCCCAGGCTGACACGCGCCCCCCGCGCAGGGCAGCCCCGGAGCCGCCTCGCCTCCGCCGGCGGCTCCGGAGCCCAGGACGCGTCCCGCGCGCAGTCCGCCCCGCCCCCGGGACTCGTGCCCGGCACGCGGAGGGCTGGGCCGGGGGGGCGGCGGCGCGCGGGGGAGGGTGCCCCTCCCCCCTCGGCGCCCCCTCCTCGCCGGGGAGCCCCCGGTGGGCGCCGCCGGTAGCGCCGTACTCGGGAACCGGGGCGGGAAGGAGCGGCCGCGAACCGTCCGGGGGCGCGCCCCCTAGCCCGCCCCCCGGCCTCGCACGGCTCTCTCTCGACAGGCCTGCCGCCCGGGCACTCCGCGGTGCCGCACCGTCGAGGACTTCAATAAGTTCTGCACCTTCGTCCTGGCCTACGCCGGATACGTCCCGCGCCCGCAGGAGGTGAGTATCCGGGGTGGCCGGGGGCGCGGGCCACCCGGCTGGAGGGCGGCGGGCGTGGGAGGGCCTGCCGGGCGGTGCTTCCCGAGAACGAGAAGGCGGGGGGGGGGCGCCGCTCCTGCCCGGGGGGGGCCTTTCCCAGAACCGGCGCGGCGGTCCGTCTGCAAACCGTGTCACTTCTGCCTAAAGTGGCTGCCCACGGCATGAAGGTGCATGTGGCCCCAAATCTTGCAGGGCAGAGGCCTGAAATCGTGTGGGTCACCCGGCCCCCCGTGAAAGCTGCAGCCTCCCCTCCCTTCCCCTCTGCCCCTCCCTATTTTGACAGGAGCCCCCCGTATGGAGCAGCCCCAGTCCGCCAAGCAGCACTGGCAGCACAGCCGACAGTGACAGCGGGGATCCCCGGTTTGGGGACCTCCCCGCTGCGCTCACCCTGCCCGCGGAGCCCCGAAGGAGCTTCAGCCAGCTGAGGCACGGGAAGCCATACTCCTCCGTCTACCAGTGGGCGAGCCCTGGCGGCTTCCTGGCGGACAGGAAGAAGATGAGGAAGAGGAGGAGGCTCCTGAGGAGGGACACACTGCCGCTCACCCCTGAGGTGGAGTACAAGGGGGAGCTGCTGAAGGGCGGCCAGCCTGCGAGCCCCTCTTCTGAAGGCGAGGGGCAGTCTTCCGTGAGACGCTGCTCCGCGTGGGACTCGGACACGCTGTCCAGCCCCTCGTTCCACCCTGCAGTGCCACAGGCGGAGCAGAGCCCGGTGCAGACCGTGGGCAAGCGCACCATCATCCGGCAGGGCAAGCAGGTGGTGTTCCGGGATGAGGACGGCAGCGGCGATGATGAGGACATCATGGTGGATTCAGGTAGCCCCAAGGGGGTGGGCGGTAGTGGTGCAGCCAGCCTGGGCATGGCCTGTGCGTGGAGGGCCTCACGCTGCCTAGCGGCACCCTAATGTTCCAGGCAGATCCTGGGGCTTCCTGGTCCTGGCCCATGAAGCTGGGGAAAGGCATCTTCCTTCATCCCCTGCCGGTCCCAGGCAGGTCACAGAGCATCTGGGGAGGCACGAGTTGGTGTGGCAGGAGGGCCCAGCAGTCCAGGCAGTGAATGCCATGTGGCACAGGCCAGCTGGACTGCTGCCCGCCTTCCCACCCTGAAGTGTATCCCTCAGGCACTCTCATCCACTGTTTGCCAATGAGGGAAGCAGGCTTATTTCACCCGGTTGATAAGCAGCACTTTCTTAATTGGCATTTGGGGGTGGCACACGACTGAACAACAACAGAACAGTAACTGGGATTGTGGGGTGATATTACTGGAAGCGATGAAATGCCAGCCCAGCAAATAATTTCCTTCTAGGGCACTGCTGCTCTTTTCTGCCTCACCTGCTGCAGACAGAAGGCTACATGATCAGGCACTGCAAAGCTATTGAGGTCACACTTTCCCAAGAACTTTCACTGGGACTCCCAGTCCCCGCTGCGCAAAGGGTACCAGGTTGGGGAAGGCCAGTCTGGTCCCACTGCAGGGGCCATTGCTGTAAATGACAGGTTCTCCAGCTGTCTTCCCAGTTGTCTTGCACTCCTCCTCATGTGACTGCCTTTCCCATAACTTGATTTCCAGATGATGATTCCTGGGACCTTGTGACTTGTTTCTGCATGAAGCCCTTTGCTGGACGCCCCATGATCGAGTGTGATGAATGCCACACCTGGATCCACCTCTCCTGTGCCAAAATCCGCAAGTCCAATGTCCCTGAAGTCTTTGTCTGCCAGAAGTGCCGAGACTCCAAGTTTGACATCCGGCGCTCCAACCGGTCCCGGATGGGCTCCCGCCGGTGCTTCCTAGACTAGTGGGAGGGACTGGGATGCAAATAGCCAAGCCCTGCAAGGCAAGGGACTCCAGTCAGTGGGGCAGATGCAGAACTGCCGTTAGAAGGGCTTCCTCTCCGCCGAGGGCTCCACAAGCATTACGGCACACTTGATGTCCTACACTGTGGTTAGAAGCGACTCGGCACCCCAGAGCGAGCTGGGAAAGGCGGGGCGAGGCTAAGGAGGGGAAGCACAGGGCAGCCTGCGGCCCAGCGCCCCGTTCTCTCCTGCCTCCTGCGTTTGCCCTGTGCAAAGGCGTGCAGGGCTTCAGACAGGTCCAGGGAGGAGATGCAGCAGTTTGGGAGTTGGACGTAAGAGTAGCCAAGTTGCATTGCCATTCTGGTATAATGGCAGGTGTGGGAAAGATTCAGGGGATGCGAGGTTCCCCCGCCCCATGCAGCAACTTGGGGGCAATAGGACCACCATCCCCTCACTCCTGAATCCAGGCGGATTTTGGTTTCCTTCTGAAGCAGAGCCTCCAGTGGAGAAAGCCATCCCCTTGTGCAGCCGGGGATAGAAGGGCCACCTACCCTGGCCAGTTTCCATCTGTGTTGCTGCCTTCCGGGATAACTCACAAGACTGGTAGTCCCCAGTGTTGGCTTGCCTGCAATTCTGACAAGCTGAGCTTGGAGGATGGCAAAGACACAATGTCTTTCCAGCAAACGAAAGGAATGAGCCCTCCTATCGCCACCTGCACTGGCAGCAAGAAGAGGCAGGTGAACTAGGAATGGGTGGTGGTGGGGATGCAGACTTTGTGGTTTCACAAGCTCATGGTTTGGTCCCCGGGGGCACTTCCCTTGCAGTGACCAAGCAAGAGCAGAGATCTTAGTCCTTGGTTTGAAGAGATATTTTTCTGTGGGTTTCATAAGGCATTCAGTGCTCAGAGCTACACGGCTGGTAGGTGAAGTAAAGAAAAATGGTTCATGTGGAGCTTGAAGGGTGGAATAGTTTGGTGAAACGGAGTGCAGGCTGCAAGGAGTGCAGCAAGACAGACTGTGCATTCCCTGTGGACGTCTAGACTGAAATGGCACAGGACCTCTCCAGATGACAGGGAGAAGCAGAGTGGTACGAAAAGCTGAAGAGGCAGGAAAACTGCCCCCCAGCCAACTACTTGCAAATGGTTTAGTAGGGCAACCTTGACTGCATTCCTGCAATGTTGCAGTTTGCCCATTTGCAGAAGTTCTATAAGGAGAATGGGATTTCCCAGTACAGAAATGACTGCGTGATCTGGCTGCTGGGCAGGGAATGCTCTGGAATGCCCCTGTGGCTGCTGTCTGAGAGCGCAGCCTTGATGAGCGGGCTGAGGAGCCTTGCAGAGTAGCCAAGTTGTTCTGGGGCTGCTGCCTGTACTGATGATGACGTGAGCAGTGAAGCAAAAGGGCTTCTCTTCATTCGGTGACTCAACTCTGGGACCCAGTTGCTACCCTTCTGTTTTGTCATGCCCAAAGATATCTGTTAAGTCACATTAATTGGAGTTCCAAAACAAAAATAAATGCCTGCATGCCTGTGAGTTTATCTGTGTACAAGCTCAGCGGGAGAACTATACGGGTTTTTTAAATTATTTGTTTAATCCCAGTTATTTGTTTTATGGGATAAGGCTTCTGGTTCACCTCAGTTCTAGAAAACATACTTCAGGTTTAGTCCGTGTACCAGGTTGTGGCACCGGCTTGTAGCGTGGCCCACACAGGACAGCAAAGCCTAAGTGAGAAGCCACCCAAAAGCACGGGGAGAAGGGGAGGCGAAATGTGCACGGAGGGGAGGGGACACAGAGAAGGCGCTCAGGCCAGTGCCGGGCATTTCCCTTGCTGAGCTTGGACAAACAATTCTGTGCTAATGTCAGCACCATTTACAATAAAGCATTTTGTCTTCCCATTGGGGTGAAGGGCTGCTTATACTTCCTTTCCTGGGCAGGATCAGTGGAGCAGCTGGCCTTGCCCACAGCAGGCTGCCCCCCAAATGCCCGGCAGCCTCTGCTCAGCTTTTCTGCCCTTTGACTCAATCCCAGGCCATTCCAGATGCCCCTGGGCACCTAGCAAGTCTGGAGGAAGTAGGGGCAGGCACTAGGAAGAGCCCCAGGCATAGGGGTCCCTCCATCTCCACCATGCCCCACTCCACACTGGGGGTACCTTGGCCTATCTTGGAGCCCCTGTTCTGAGCTCACGTCCTTCCGTCTCTCCCCAGCCGTGCTTGCCAGCCGAGTTATGTTCCTCCCGACACAGCTGTCAAAAAGGTAACGATTGGAGAGTACTTGCAAAGGATTATCTGAATGCTTCGGAGCGTGTGGATGTGCCTGCACGATCAATGCATCCCTTCTGAGGTGGTGGGCGGGATTTTGTCAGGCATGGAAGGAGTGCCTCCTGCCTAAGCTTGCCTCCACCAGGTTGCTTGGCTGCAGTGCCCATTGTTTTCATGACAGAAATTGCTGCTTAGCACCCCTGGATGGGGTCCGTAAGGGTTGCAAGATGAACATCCACGTTCTCCATGACACCCATGAAGGGGAGGAGCCATCCATGGTCTGTCGTCCCTGGGGGAGAAATTGCAGCTGCCCCCCCACCCCGTGCCAGTGGTGCCTGCATCTGGCAGCCTGACTGCTCCTGAAACTCCTCTGAAACGCTTGGCTGAGCCTGCAGCCCAAAATGAGAAGGGCCCTGAGCCTGTGCAAAGTGCAGTCACCAAAGTCACTTCTGTACAAAGGAAGGTCTGCACAAGAGGAAGACACCACCTTGGAGGACTGGAGATGGGAATCAGAAGAGTAGAGCTGAAAGGAGTCCAGCCCCCTGCCGTTGTAGGACACCAAGTCACAGCATCCCACTCAGGTGGCTGCCCCGTTTCTTTTCGAAAGTCTCGTGGGAGAGCCCCCCACCTCTCCAGGCAGCTGGTCCCACTGTCATATTGCTCCAGCTGTGAGGAAGCTTCCTGAAGTCCAGCCTAAAGGAGACCTGCAGCGCCCAAGCTGCATGCCAAAGGTCCTCCTGGGCCAAAGGCAACCAGTCTCCCGCCCACCATCTCTTTTTAGGGCAAGGCTGAACATCAAGCCGCATTCAACTAAAGCTCTCCATACATGTTGGACTGCAACTCCTACCTTTCCAGCCAGCGTTGTCATGATGGGCACTGGAGTCCAACCCACCTGAGTGGCACCAGATGGCAAGGCAGAACTAAAAGGACACCGGTTAAGTTTCACCCCCTTTGGACATGTCCTGCAGGTGGCAGTGTCTGCATGGAAGCAGAAGAGTGCTGTGTCCTTCCGTCCTTTTTCCTAGCTCTGCCTGGTGCACTTGAGTTCCGAGAGGCAGAAAATAAGCAGAAACCTTTCAGCCTCTCACAGGCTCTGCTGTCCCGGTTCCTACCAATGTGTTCATCTGCACCCAGGGAAACGGGTCTGCAAGGCTGGTAGAAATCTGACTTGTGAAGCCTTTAGAGGACTGTCTCCATGGGGGAAATGCTGCATCTGTTGGATTTCTACCAGCCTTGCAGCCTATGCAAAGCTCAGGCTTCCCCCCATCCGTCAAAGAGGAAATGCTTACACAAGCAACCCTCTGCCGTCCGGCTCTGGGGCATGCACAGAGACTCCACAGGCAACACACTTCCAGTCCTCCTCCATATAATGTGTAGTTAAACAATGAAATTCATCATCAGGGGAAAGGGTGATGACCACCAATTTGGAAGGCTTTATTTAACTCATTTAAAGTATCTCGTGCATGTTTGAATTAGTGCAATGCACTCAGAATGGTTTACAGAAGGCCCTTCCTTAAAGGGGGACTGGCCAGACGCCGGGGGCAGCGGGCAGCAGTGGCTACCAGCCTAACTGGTGTCTCCATTGCCAGAGGCGGCAGGCCTGCATTCGCCCACTGCTGAGCAGCTTTACGGGGCGCTTACATGGGGAGTTGCGCTGAGGGGGCCCCTGATCTGAAGCATGGCTTCTCCGACGTTCTTATTTCCTGGCACTGCATTTGACAAGACGGAGGATCTTTTAAAACGCTGCTACAAGCAATTCCCTGCCCACACCCAGTGCACACTGTTCTCCCAAGGATGCCGGCTTCACTCCCCCAGTTTTGGCCCTTAGGAAAAACCCCAAGATCTGAACTGGGCTGCATCAGAAACCTGCTGGGCATGCAGTGCACTGGTGTCTTCACCAGATGTTTCATGCCCTCCCTTTCCCACGTTGACTCTACTACCCCAGCGCCTTTGAATGGGTTGCCAGGACCTGGCTCAGCAGTAAAAAAGACAAGTAGGAAAATCATTTTAAAATGTTCCTTGAAGCTAATGCGCAGCAGGGCATATGGCTCAGGCAGGACAGTCCAGAAGCCGCCCTGCACCAGCCACACGCTTTCCAGTTCCTCCCTCCCAAGGATGGTGTGAGGGCAAAAGTGGGCGGAAGGCCCTGCACATCAGTTTGCCCCCCTTCTTCCTTTTCTAATGGGGGAGGAGAGTGTGGAGCTTTGGCCACACGCCACTGGTTTGGTTTATACTTTGCCAGTCTACGCCAGAGGCAGAGTTTAGGCCAAGGGCCCACTCCGATCACTGCCCCCAGAAGGGGCGATCTGAAGTCCTCTTGCATGAAAGTTGGGAGTTGAGTAGCCACTGCAATGCCAAGGGAATTAATGTGAAGACCCTGCTAAGTTCTGCATGAATTTCTACAGCTATGGGACAGGTGTGACCAAGGGTGTTTATACTGATGCGGTGGTTGGCAAAATCGCAACAGTAACACCTAGTGAATAAACACAGAAACAGAGAAACAGAGCTAGTCAGAAAGAGCCTCCCCGGCCATCTAGTCTGACCCCTGGCTCCAGCCGGTTCCATTCATGACATACCTACCATGTACACGTCCAGCCTATCCCTGAACACCCTCACCGATGGGGCTTCAACTACCTCCCGGGGAAGCCCATTCCACGCCCTCGGGGTCCTGACTGTCAGGAAGTGCTTCCCGGCACTCAAACTGAACCTTGGTTCCCTGAGGTTTGCTCCCCTGGAACTCCTCATGCCCTCATCGGCAGGGGAAAAACGGTCATGACCCACATTGGCGTGACGCAGCCCCATCTACCTCTATGTCACCAACAGATCCTCTCGGAGTCTCCTCTTCTCCAGGCTGAAGAGACCCAGTTCCCGCAGTCTCACCTCATATGGCTTATCCTGCAAATCAGCCACCATCCTGGTGGCCCTTCACTGCACCGATTCCAGCCTTGCTATATCCTTCTTGTAACAAGGGGTCCAGAACTGAACTCAATACTCCAGTTGTGGGCACACCAGAAGAGTGGTAGTAATACCTCTCTTGATCAAGAAGCCACACTTCTGGCTATGCAACCCAGGGTGGTGTTCGCCCTCTCGACCACCGCATTGCACTGCTGACTCATGTTCAGCCTGCAGTCAACCAGCACCCCAAGGTCCCTTTCACAAGTGCTGCTCTCCAGCCACTTGTCCCCTAACCTGTACTTATGACACCCATTCCTATGGCCCAAGTGCAAGACCTTGCAGTTACCCCCATTGAATGCCATCCTGTTGTCCCCTGCCCACTTCCATAGCCTGTCCAGATCCAGAGTACCTGCTCCTCAGCTGAAAGAAGCCCTTTTTGTTGCTCTTGGTATTCTTGCAAGTCTCAAATCATCATCATCAGCCTTAGCCTTGTGAAGAATCCTTCTGCACCGGCCTCCTCCTCCCGGTATACCCTTTTGTCTATTTGCCCCTGCACCCATTTCCTACAGAGGTTCCTCTTTCGTCTAATCCCTCTAACCACCTCCTTTTGCACCCATTGCAGCACTCTCCTTTGCCTCCCTGCATAGAGGTATCATCAAGGCTTAAGTAGAGGTATTGTCAAGGCTTGTGGCTCTAAAACCTCCCTTTTGAGTGCCATCCACCCCTCAACTCCCCTGCCTTCCAGTGACCTATCCCAAGAGACTTCTCAGTCTGGCCTCCAATAGGCCAAAGTTGGCCCTCTTGAAGTCCCAGCTTCTAGTGCTCGACCTGCACGTCCCCAGTCCCGCTCTCAAAGCAAAGGATGGAGTCATCACTCGCATCCAGAGCTCCCCTAATCTGTACTTCATCTATCAGCTCCTCTGTATTGGTCAAGACCAAGTCAAGGATGTTTCCCCCCCTCGTCGCCTCTCGGACCCTGTGTGTGGAAAACCCTCCCTCTGTAGCTTCTAGGAAGCGACGTGACCTGGCTGTCACCGCCAAGTGAGTCTCCCAACTAATATCCGGGAGACTGAAATCTCCCATAATTACAGTGTCTCTCCCCGGAGATATCCTTAGAATCTGGTCTGTCAGGACATCATCCAGGGTCTCAAGTTGACCTGGAGGGTGACAACATACCCCCACTGTCAGGTCTCTTTCCCTGTCCCTTCCCTGATGTATAAAGCCACGCCCCCACCTCTCTTTCCCTTCCTGTCCTTTCTAAACACGTGATACCCTTCTATGTTCACATTCCAGACTTGCCTTTCATCCCACCAGGTTTCTGTGATTCCCACCAGGTCATACCCTCCCATTCTCAGGAGAGCCTCAAGCTCTTCCTGCTTATTACCCATGCTCCTAGCGTTGGTGTACATGCACCTCAGCTCCTTCCCACCACTTCCTGTCCTTGGAGTTCCCAGCCTCCTCCTCCCTCCCATCCTCCCTGATACCTGGCCCCTCTCTGTAGGAGTCCTGTCAGTCCCTGCAGTACCTCTAACATGCCGGATGCAAAAACCTGGTCTCCCCTCACTTGTCCCATCAGGACAAGTTTCTGGGGGGCCTGAACCCTCCCCCCCGGCTCAGTTTAAAGTCTTCCGGACGAAGCTCGCTAGAGCATCTCCAAAGGACCTTTCCCCCATCCTCGTGAGGTGTAACCCGTCCCTTGCCAGAAGTCCATTGGCAAGAAAACGAGTGCCGTGGTCGAGGAACCCGAAGCGTTCCTTCTGGCACCACACCCTGAGCCAGTCGTTCACCTCGGAGACCCTCCTGTCCCTGCCTGACCCAAATCCCCAGACCGGTAAGATCGACGAGAAGGCCACTTGGGCCTTTAGCTCCCCGAGTTTCTTGCCCAGAGCCTCAAAGTCCCTAGTGATCCTGCCTGCCTAGCCGTGTTGTTCGTCCCCACATGGAACACCAGAAGCAGTTGGTGACACCCCAAGGGAAGAAGATGCTCTATTCTGTCTGCCATGAGCTGGATGTGTGTGCCCGGCATGCAGCAGACCTCCCTCACCTCAAGGTCAGGGTGGCGCACCACTGACTCAGTGCCCCTTAGCAGGGAAACAGGGCTGTATTCCACAGCGGAGCTGGCTTAGAGCAATTCTCCATGGGGAGGTCCTTGCCAGTGAATTACTGAGCCCAGTTGGAGTGAAGGAGCCGCTATACATGTTGAAAGCTGGAATGAGAAGGGCTGCCCTCACCGTCCTCCGCTTGCCACACCCAACAGTCCACTTCTGAGGCCTGGCTCATCTGGGAAAGCTACCGGGTTGGTGGGCAGGCAGGGGAGGGGCTGTCTGGGGCAGTGGCCCTCGCCAGAGATCTGTACCAGTGGGGCTTGGCTGGCTCTGAGTGACCCTGGAGAGCTTACGGAGTTACTGCAGCTCTCTCATGATTTTCAGGGCTCGATTGAAGCGGTTGTTGTGCTGGTGTGCTTTGAACTTTCTGCTTAACAGGCTGACTGCTGTTTTAATGTTATTTCTTGCCCTGGCAGCTTGCTTTCATTGTGACAGTGTCCATTCAGCTGCGCTGGACACTCTGATGGACACACTGCTGTCAGACAGCTTCTTGGGCCAGCAGAGGGTTTCTGAGCAGAGCGGAAAATGCAGCTTCCATGGATCCGCATTCCTGCCCAAATCTGTCCTCGCATCCTAGGGGACAGGTGTCTGCAACAGCCAAAGAACAATGTAAAACTCTTCTGCACGTTTTGCTTATGGAAATCTCTGCTGGACCAAAAAAACTTTCATCAGGAGAGGGAAAGCACTGGATGCAACCTTTTTTTCGTAACAGATGTATTTTTCTTTAGAACATGTTGTAAGAAAAGAATCTAAAATGGGTTTTAAAAAATGAGGGAATTCTCCCTATGTTGGTACTTGCAAGAGGCAAACAGAAGTATGCACAGGAGAACCTTATGCTAACCTGTGCTGCTTCCTCCCTGGTGAACTCTTAACTGCACCAAGCCTGGTGGGAGCTGCAGTCTTCTCACAGATCGGGACCAGGGGCTCTGGCAATCTCTGCAGACTGCAGCGCACCTCGGTGCACTCAGACTTTAGTACCCCTGCAGAAGGCCCCTTCTTGCACAAAAACACCCTCCTCCATGAACGTGGGCCATTTTATTGTCCTTTTATTACAGAGGAAAACACAGGCCCCACCCCATCAGCAGCTCATGCACTCTGCAAGATTCCTGCCTGCACGAGGCAGGGGGGGCAGGGGGAGACAGCACGGGCGTGTTGCTTGGGATGGGCCGCATTCAGAAAGCTGCAGGTCCTGGTGGGCCGGCCTTTGTCCGAAGGACGTCCTGCGCGAGGGCTGCTTGCTTTTGGCGCGCTCGCTCCAGCCTGTTTCTGGTTCCAGAAGAAACCAGGCATTTACATATGCTGGAAACAAACGCGATGCTTTGCAAATGGGATCGCTGCCATTATGGCCAAGACTGTGTTCTTCTTCTGCCATCAGGTTTAAAGGAGGCAGTGGCCGCTCCACTCATACAAAAGGAAACAGGATGTGTGTGTGCACATGACCACAGGAACAAGACCCTTTACAGTCAGCTGACTAAGGAAATGCACATGACTGGAACAAAAGTTGGTGCCAAGGTGGAAAGAAAGGCTCTGTGAAACTCAGAAACGGGAAGAGCGCCTGATTCGAAGGAGGGAGCCGCACAGCTGGCAAGGGTCCAGCCATCCCGGCATCTGCGATTGCTTTACTCAGGGCAGAGGCTACTAGGAAGCTGCCTGAGGGACTCCAAACAGCAGCAACACCACAGGATCAGAAGGCAGGCTGCACCAGGGGCCCATGGATGTGCTCCAAGGTTGCCAGAGGCTGCCGGGCTTGCCTTGGCACGCGCGCCAGCTGCATACCTGGGGAACTTGCCTCAGGAAGATGCTCCGAAGGCTGCCCACAGCCAACACAGGTGGAGATGCTGAAGCTCCTGCAAGGGCAGAAGCTGAGCACGGCACGGCAGCACAACAGCCCTGCCGGGAGGGAAGAGCTCGGCCAATGCCAGGCACCGGCGCCGAGTTGTGAGCCACCCTCTGCATCGCCAAGGAACAGCAGGGCTGGAGGAGGCTCCAGATGCAGTGGCTGCCCTCTGCCCGTGACACGCTTTCGCTGAAGCAGCCCTGCGCACTGCGAGAGAGGGGACACGCCTTCCGGCCCCCAGAGCAGCCTGGCTGGTGGTGGCAGCTGCAAGGGGGGTGTCCAGCTGGCAACCCTCCCCTGCCTACTCTGGGCAAGGAGCAGGCAGGACAGGCCAGCGTGTCCCAGCGCACACCCCCAGGGGGTGCCACAGCCTGGCCAAAGCCGTTCCCTTTCATTCTGTCCCACAATGTAATTGGCGTAAAACCACCTTTGGTGTCCATCCCAAAGCAAGCGGCGCCTCCGTCAGGCTGAGGACACAGAGCATCCAGGGAGGAAGGGCTGTTCGCTTTCCGCCGACCCTGCGCTCGATCCAGCAGCAGCCACGCTTCCCCATCCGATTAGCTGTCCATATCAATCCGGTGAGCTGTTGTACCGGGATGCAGAGAGAGGAGGGAAAAGAAAAGAAAGGCTGAAATACTGGCAAATATGCAGACATGCCATTGAGGAAGCCGAGGCCACAGAGCCACTTCTGGGCTCCCACCGAGCAGATCTCCCCCTTCACTCAGCCCCCTGCCTATTCAGGGAAGGAGTGCAGCAGAACCAGACCAAGAAACAGGCCTTCGGAACCACCCAAGGTCCTTGCCCACAAATGGTCCCACGTTCAGGCCGGCAAGGCACTCCGGAGAGCTCTGTGCAAATCATGAAATGAAAGCCGAGGATGCGGACAGCTGCTTGACTGCTCCGACCTGCTCTGAGCTGCCAAACGTGGAAAGGACTGGTGGTGGTGAGTGCAGGAGAGGCCTGCGGAAAGGGAGAGCCACTCCCACCTCTCCCGCTCCCAGGCAGCTCTTCAGACTGCTACTCACACTGCTTTGGTATCCGAAGGGCCTCGTTGTCAGAGGACATCACTTGATGCAGAACTCCACGGAACTGATAGAGCACCTTCAGGCTCTTCTCTTCCCCGACACAAGGGTCATAGAAGCCGGGCAGGCCAGCCTGCACAGGGAGAATGCCACAGGCCATTCAAGTACAGCGAAAATCTAGAGCAGCAAAGGGGGAGAGCGCTGCCCTATGACTCCAGTATGGAAATCCTGCTGATCGGCTGTAAACAGAGAGCAGTTCTCACACAGCACCACAGAAGGCCAAGAGAGGGTTCACACTTTACAATTCTCACATACAAGTACCTCCCGAAGGCCTCACAACGTGGGATGTGAACAAAGCAGGCCCCAAGCCAGTCCTCACCCAGCCCGGAGATGCCCTTACCTTGGATGCTTCCGTGAGGATGAGCTTGGAGTCCTTCACTAGGCACTGCAAGGGCACCGTCACGTCAATGACTTTCACCTTCTCGTTCTTCCTGCTCTGGTCATTGACAAACTTCCCATACCAGGCATTCACCACAATCAGGCCTGCATTGCAACCAAGAGGAGCCATGAGTGGCCAAAGGGCTCAGGGAAACGCCTGCCGTAACCTCTGACGCAGCATCACTGGGTGGCAGCACGGCCTTCCCTCCGCGGCTGAAGCTCAGGAGGCAGCCGCCTCACCCTGCGGGGCCGGCAGCGCATGGAGAAAGCCGAGCTCGCAATCAGTTCTGTGCGCCAGGGAGGGCGTGGAATTCTGCAGGGCACTGCAGCGGGGCTGCCTGCCCACGGAAAAGCGGGCTCATGCTCAGTCTTCCCACTCTGCTTCATCATGTTTTGAGCTATCCTGAGAGCCAGAAACTTGAGTAAGTTTTTTTTAAGATGCTGAATCCTGCAACCAATTCTAATCAGTTGGAGGATTGCTGGTTGGCTGTGGGGTTATGGGAGTCATCTGAAGGCCACCAGAGTTGGCCCTCCTCTTAGAAGCTTCCTACCTCACTTCCTTTGGTGGAAGCTCCTGGGGAAGCATCCTGAGAATGGCCCTAAGAACGATGCAGTTGCCTATGCAAATCACGAGCCATCCCACTGAACTAAAGTGCGTTGTCCACACACATGGACTGCATACTGCCCTGCAGCTAAACTGACAGCCTCATCGCTTGAAAAATCCTGTTTTAAAAAGCCGTGTTTTAAAAATCCAACGCAGAACCCCACAGACCCCTAGCTGGTTCATTCTCCTGCTAGGCCAGACACCTTGAGGCAAGCCCCACCCCCCGTGAACCTTACCCATCCTGGCTTCTTCAGCCTCAATGATCCTCCGAACAGACTCCTGCATCAGCCGCACCTACAAAAAGGCGCCCAAAAGAACTCAGCATCCAAGGGCTCTGCTAATCAGAGGCACAGAAGAAAAGTGTGGCAAAGCGGAGAGGAGCGGCACCGCAAAAGGAGAAGGCCCAGGCTCCTACCTTCCCATGAGTAACCTCGAAAACAGTCATGGTGCTGGTCATGACCAAGAGATGCACTGCTGTGAAGAATATTTTGCTAAGTTCTACATTACCGTGGTTAGTGATCAGATTTGCATCACTGTTCAAGAAACACGTGAAGAAGTATAAATGGGAAAGCAAACCAATAAATAAAATGACACCACAATCTTCAGTTAAAGGCAGGAGATGAGGCAAATAAGCTGAAGCTGATTAGCACAAACTTGGACTGTCAGCTTTTAGGACTGAAGAAAACCCCCCGAGGTGGAGCCTGGGTCAGTGATACTAACAAAACAAGCAAAAGGACACACACAGAACACGCAGCATTCTGAGGGAAAAACAAATGAACCAACAAAGAGACGTACGGCAGCTTCCGCTTCCTGCTTCTTCTGCAAAGTGTCACTGGCAGTGCACTCTCGCTGCTTCTCCAGCTCTCTAGTGTGGGAGAAGAGGTTGGCGCTCAGTGCCGAGCAGCTGCTTCCCCTCTGGCACCTGCCCCCCAAGAGCGTGAACCCCTAAGGACGGGGCAGCAAACGAGGTGGCTTGCATAGCTCAGGCACAGGCCCGGTTCGCAAAGCGCAGCCCGCCTCGGAGAACGACTCCCGCCAGAGGGCCCCCGTCGCGTGGCGGGAGCGGGAAGGGCATCCCCCCACCCCACGGCAGGCACGTTGGTCCCTCAGGCCAGGCTCTTTCTTCTCCTGTCACCGTGCGGGAAGAGCCTTGCTGTTCAAGCTGATATGCCTTCCAGCTGAGCAGCCTGCTTCTCATGCCAGCCGGCCAGAAGAGGGCATGAGGAAAGGCCTCCCCTCGGCCGCCCGGCCCCGCCTCAGCCCTGGGGATTTGGCCGCTGGACCAGGGAGCACCGCACAGCCGCTAGGAGTGGCAGGCCTCTCCTCCCTGGGTGGCACGTGCCTGTGGATTGGCGCTCTTCCCCGCTCCCACCAGCTGCTTGGGAAGGAGGGCACTCACTTCTCCTTCTGGGCCCGGAGGTAGGGCCGGATGACAAGCCGATGGATGGCAAAGTAGATGACGAGAGGCCCTGCGGTCGCATAGAAGACTGCGCTGGGCAGCAGCTGGTCCGTCAAGTGGATGGGAAAGAAATACGTCTGGCTGGCCCTGTTCAGCCTGGGGTGGAGAGAAGGAAAGAGTGCGTGCCGGCTGGGGAAACCACACATGACACACAAAAGGGGCCAGAAAGGCTTGGCAATTTCCAAATTCTCTGGACTGCAGCTCCCATCAACCCCGGCTCACCCGGGCACTGGTCAGAAGCGCTGGCAGTTGTAGTCCAAAATACTGAGGAACGCCTTTCTCTCCAGCCCCCACACTGCTCAGCTGCCAGGCAAACGGCTGTCCGGCACTCCCATGGCGAGGCAGAGAAGCCCCCCGGAGCCTGCGGGAGTGCGCAGCCAGGCCCGCAAGAGCAGCCCGTGAGCCCCACGTGGACTGACGTGCAGCCGGGTGCCAGAAGCCTGGGTGCTCTCTTAGCCAGCCCCCAGGCAGATCTCTGATCTTTTGCAGACAGTTCTGCGGAGTCCCAGAGCCTTCTGCTGGCAAAACCTAAACATGTGCCCCAGACTGGCACGCATCCTGCTAGAGTCACCCAGAAGCCTGCATTACCCAGCCCCCAAGCCAGCATTGACTCAGAACCAGGCGGGGGTCCCATGGAAAGCAATGCAATATTCCCTCCTATACTGGGCCAGCTGCTGTCAGTAAAGAGGGACACAGGCAACCACATGGCATACGACTGCCTTCCGCAAACTGGGGCCCTGCGGATAAGTTGGGGTCAAATGGCCCCCATCTGACCCCAGCCAGCATGGCTATTCACTGAGGATTCTGGGATCTGTAGTCCACTGCACCTGGAAGGTGCTGCACTGTGGAAGGCTGCCATAAAGCAACCAAGCCCTTTTCCTGGCCTTGAGTTCTGGGGGGCCTTTGTGCATGGCCCCTGCTCTGCCGCCACAGTCCCTGTGGGCCCTTCCCCACATGGCTTCTTCCCCTCACTCACTCACTCAGGCAGGTGAACAAGGAGAAAACACCGGGGGGGGGAGACCCACCAGGAAGGCCAGGAGGCTCCAGAGCCTGGACGGGGATGACACTGAAGAGGCAGGGCCTGGGGGGGTCCCAGCTGCAGGCCTTCCCGGGTGTCTCCATGCCTGGGGCCCTGAAGTCTTTGCTAGAGTGGCCCAGCAGGGAGCGAGAGAGAGACAAGCACAGAGGACGAGAGAGACCGGGCTAAGATGGCCAACTCACTTGACTTTCAGAGAGACGCCCTGGGGAATGCCGACGCTGACAGTGGCTCCAAGGATACTGTGCCGAGAGATCTTCCGCTCTGCACCGTATTCCACAATGGTCCCAAAAAAGCCAGCCCTGAAAGCAGAGAACTGGGCACAGTCGGGCGAGGGCAGGCCCCTGGCCTGGGTGTAGGGGCTGCCGTGCCGCAGAGCTGCCTGACCACTCCACGCCATGGCTGGCCTCTGAGCAGCTGGCGGAAGGAGATGCGGAGGCTGCGCCCAGGCTTCCCGAGGCCCCGCAGAGGCCCTGCTGCAGCTGCTCCAGGAAGGCGCTGCCTTCCCTTTTCTTCCCGAGAGCAACCCCTGCACAGAAGCGTGTTCAGGCCCACCGAGCCCAGGCTGGAGCCCTTGTTGGAGCACGTCCAGCAGTGCTTTGGAGCAGACTTACTTGAGAGAACCTTTCACCCGAGTCTGATCCTCATCCTGAAACTTGTGCTGGTAACTGACCATTATGAAGGAGTGAGGGATACCCAGCTGAAAAGCCACAGAAATTCAGAGTCAACCGACCACCAACTTCTCTGTTCCTTTCTCTCAGTCTTTGTCTCCTAAAGCAGTGTTCCACAACCTCGTGCCTTTCAGATGTGTTGGACTGCAACTCCCATAACTCCAGTGGTCATTCTGGCAGGGAATTATGAAAATTACAGTTCAACAAGTCTGGAAGTCACTGGATCGAGATGTCTCCCATAGACATCTTGGCAGTAGCTCAAAGACAGCTGGAAGCAGGGTGGGCCTTCTTCCCTGAATGCGTACCAGAATCATGGGTCTCATTGCCACAGAATTTGGTGAGGAACACAGGCTTAAAGGGCTTTAAATGGACATGGCACAAAGGCATTTCCTACACTACCCCAGTCAAGAGGAACCTCCACATTCAAGTGGTTGCCAGACAACTAGGGCCAATGGCAACTGCAAGAAGCAGGGTGGCCAACTAGTTGGGTAACTCCTGCAGTGTCCTCAGGATAGGGTGGGGAAACGTAACAACAGGTGTGGACTGGTTTTGGGATTGTAACTTTTCTAAACTATCTGTCACCCAGAGAACCTCAGTTACAGGGTGACTAATAGTGTAATTAAAAATAAATAAATAAAAGCACATGAATTAGAAATGAGATGGCCTTGCAAGAGCAGGCTATGGCCCACCTCTTTCAGTAGCACTGGTCACCTGGATCCCGGCATGCAGGGCTAGAAGCAGGTGCCCCCACCTTCCGCTCCTGCTTGCAGCAGCCACTGCTTCATGGCATGCTCCCACCAAATGTACAAATTCCATATAGTCCTTGTGGTGAACAGCCACTCAGCCCCATTTAAAGCCAGCTAACCCAGGGGCTGCTGCTGAATTCTGCACATTAAAGATGCACTGGACACAGTGGTACGGGTTGCTGTTTAGTGCAATTTGCTGCTAATCCATTTTATCGATGCACATGAGTCAGGAGACTGACCTTGGGGCAAAGTGACAGGGCAACCAGACAAAGGAAGAGGAAGGAGTGCTGTTCTTTGGCTTCTACACCTGAAGAAGTCACAGACTCGCCTCCACATCCAGAAAGGTAACTTGGGTGAGTGCATGTGTCCTGAAAAGCCCTCTAAGATTACTGGCAAAATCCCGTCTTAAGCCATGCCCCGCAATCAAGCTGCAGATACCCACTGCAAAAAGATGATGGAGGCAACAGGAGCAGGATCCCACCTGAAACGCCATTGTGAAGTGGCTGGTCTTTGTATCCCGGACAAGGCTTGTGTTCATGGCTGACTGAATGCCCCAGCGCCACTGCAGGTAGCCCATCGTGTTCTTGTCTAGGTTCCGTGCCAAGACAGTGGTCAGGCCAGGCCGGATCCCACGGGAGGAGAACTGCAAGGCGCAGTTTGTTGTGATGAAACTGCAAACGAGGCAAGAATGGTGAGATCCTGAGAACAACTCACTCCGCACGGCCGAGACATCGTTCCTTCCCACCACTTCCGCAGGGGACTGCTGGCTGCAAGAGGCCTCGTCCACATCCCTCGTCCACCTCCAAAGGCCAAGGACGCCCCACGAGTGCCTCCACACCCCTCTACATGCATTCTTCCTGCTGGGCTTGGAAGGGAGAAAAATGGGAAAGCCCTTCCTCTACTCTACTGCTGCTGTTTAGCACCCTGCCAGATTCTGATGCATGTCTGGAGCGCCAAGAAATCCAGACAAGACAGAGGAACTGTGGGTAGGTGGCTTGTCTGTCCAGCTGGAAAATATTCAACCTGTCCTGGGTGGCATTGTGCTCCCCCAAAGGACGGGGTTTGCAGTTTGGGGGTGCACCTACATTGCAAGTTGTCACTGGAATCACAGGTGGCCTTGGTGAGCAGAAGCACCTTTTATCAGCTCAGGGTGATTT
Organism: Varanus komodoensis; assembly: GCF_004798865.1. Classification (NCBI taxonomy): domain Eukaryota; kingdom Metazoa; phylum Chordata; class Lepidosauria; order Squamata; family Varanidae; genus Varanus; species Varanus komodoensis. Next base: position 989,642 of record NW_025335301.1, read on the forward strand.
CCCAACTGTGACCCTACCTGGACAGGCAGAGGCCAGCCACAGCGATCCGTGCGCCGGGAACCTCTTGTTCGGGCTGCAGTGATGCACTCTGTGTGGCGCTGCCTTTGAAAACAGTCCGGAGACTCCAGCTGGTTCAAAACAGAGCAGCGGGGCTGCTAACAGGGACCAGCCAAGATGGACCCGTCATGCTGGCCCTCGTTCAGCTGCACTGGCTGCCGGTTGAAGTCTGGGCCCAATTCAAAGTGCTAACAAAAACATTTAAAGCCCTAAACACCTCCTTCTGTTATGTGCCTACCTGAACTCTAAGATCACCAGTGGAAGTCCTTCTCAGGGAGCCCCCTCCAAGGGAAGCAAGGAGGGTGACTATTAGGGGAAGGACATTCTGAGCTGGGGTGCCCTATTTTGGGAATCAGCTCCCCAAGCAGATGTGCTCAGTGCCCTCTCTTTATTCCTTTCAGTGCCAGGTGAAAACCTTTTTATGTTCCCAATATTTTAACAAGTAGATTTTTATCCTCCTATTTTATTAAAATATATGTTTACCACTGAGATTGTTTTAGCTGTGGTGGCAGAGGTGGATTATTGTATTATTGCTTTTTGCATTATTCTATTTATTAAGTGCATTGTTATGATTTTATCATGTGTTATTGATTATTGTAATTTTGCTGTGTAAATCATCCAGGGACCCTCTGGGTTGAGCAGAAATATAATAACTGAACAACAATCATGGTCAGGCTCACCCAGGGCAGTCCAACCCACACGGTGTCCAGGCACAACCCTCTCCAGCAGGCATCAGAGCTTGTGCAGGGTTGGAGAGGAATCTGCTCAGAGGGATCTGGCAGCTGCTTCCAGTGTGCCTCATCCTAGTATGTCCTCATTTCCACTGCCTGTTGCAACTGGACATTTGCCCGCAGTCCTCAAAAGCGGAGGAGGCAGGGCCATGACCCCGCTGGGTGGTGGGGCAGGGCCCGCTGCAGAGCGAGGCCATGGCTGCTTTGTCCCAGAAGGCTGAGGTCTGACCCCGGGCATTCCAAGCAAAGGCTCTGCTGGAATCCCTACGGAGTCACAGCCAGGTGATGGGGGCTGGACACTGGGCAGGGTGGGCTCTCACTCAGGGTCAGCTGACTTCAGGGTGGCTTTGCCCCTCCCTCAGCTCAGAGTACTCCTTTGCCATCACATTTTAGTTCCAATCACAAACTGAATTTGAAAAGGCTTGCAAAGTTGCAACTTCCATAGTATTTCTGTTTCAAACTTTTGAAGTGAAAAGTAGATTTGTCCATTTTGAAAGTCAAAACAAACCCTGGTTTATGTGAGAGAAGTGGAGTGGGAGGGCCCTGTGTTTCAGAAAGCTATTGGCAAAGGCAAAAGGTATGCCATCTTCTGGCCACTGAGGAACATGGCATCCTGGTCAAAAAAGTAGGCATGCAAGGATGGGCAATCGCAGATGCCCGACAACAGGGTGTGCAAAAGGCAGATTTAGAATGCATCTTCTGCAGGTCTCTGCCAGCACTGCCAGGGGCCAGAAAGGTGGGAGCTACGTCCAGAACCTTTTGCCCTCCCTTGCTCTACAACTTTCCACATCAAGAATACACCTTCAAGCCCACCTGTACATTTTTTTAAAACTGGGGCATTTTTACTCTTTTGCTCCCCCCTCCTCTTCCACTTTATTTTTTCTGTTTCTTTTTCTTGTCCTTTAAGAGAGAAAGCACTAAAATGATATTATGGAAACAAAATCAAGAAGTTCTTGGTCCTGACCCATGACTTGAAGATGAGTGCCCCCCACCATGCAGATCCCCATTAACTACTGCTATTGTGTTGCATGATTAGAAAAACTGTGGAGTAAAACCTCCCCACCCTCCACTAAAGGCCATGCCTGCCCTGATCTTCTGCCCAAAAGACCCCAGCTGTTCCAAAAACTGCACTTGGAAAAATCCAAGTGGTACAAATATGGAGAAAAGAAACATGGGGCGGATCAGGCACCCATTCTGTTAGCAGTACCTGACAGGTTGCTGCAGGGCATGAGCTGCCAGTGACCCAGGGCCAGTCTTAGCACAACTGACTCAGCAGGTGTCAAGGCTGCCAGAACTGATCAGCTGACTCCTGACACCAGGAAGCAACATGGTAGCTCCAAAGCCCAGAGCAGTTCTATTTCCCAAGGTTGCGGGCTCAATCTGTTACTTGGGGACCTTTCACTTTCAGGAGCTAGGAAAACTGATTTGTCTTCATCAACCATTCTGTGCCTCTCCCTCAAATCTTCTGGAACATCCGAGGAAGGAAGGAAGGAAGGAAGGAAGGAAGGAAGGAAGGAAGGAAGGAAGGAAGGAAGGCAGGCAGGCAGGCAGGCAGGCAGGCAGGCAGGCAGGCAGGCAGGCAGGCAGGCAGGCAGGCAGGCAGGCAGGCAGGCAGGCAGAGAGTGGGAGAGACTCTGGTCCCTTCTTAGGCTCTCCCAAAGCACAGGTTCATGGGAGGCTGAGGGATCTTCACCTCTCCAGAAGACCAGGACTGCTTGTAGGCACCAGTAAAGATTATGTCCTGGTAGCAGCTGAAAAGGACTTCTGTGCCGTGGCACTGCACATGGCAAATCAGTACATTGGACTTGGATCTGCAAACCTGTCTGTCGAGACAATTCCTTAAGGGACTCACAAGAGTTTGTTTCTTGTGGAATCACTCAGTACAAAATAACCCAGCCCGCTTCTTTCCAGGAGGGTATGGAAACCATTCCTTAAATCTCACCATCTTTGTGTGAGATTCCGAAACACCTTTAGACCAAACAACGGCCCCTGAAGGTCTCCAGCTCCGAACTCCAGCTGTGTGCGAGAAGGCATACAACAGTTAGAAGGGAAGAGGAACTGCCCAAGTTCCTACTCAATCAAGTTGTGGGGCTAGCCAGACAGCATTCACTATGTTGTTATCAAAGCCCCACACTGGCACCTCTGGGTGCTGCTACCAGTTAAGCCTTGGCAGGAGAATCTGTCTCCCCATCACCTCATGCTCCCACTTATGGTCATCCAGGAGAACTGGCCCCTCTGCTCAGCGCATCCTCTGCGTCTACTCCACAGGCGCATGGCAGGTCCAGGGAAAGAGCAGATGACTCTGCTCCCTTAGAAGACCTGCAGCACTCACAGCAGGAAATGAGTCATGCAGACCATCACTGCGGGCCGGAATGCCTCTTGTGGACTAAAGCAATGAATGCACCAGGAACATTCTGCATTAGGCATGCTGGGGAAATATGCACCTGATTCAAATGATTCTGATTTGTGCAAATCTGTACTTTGGATTCTACAGCAGACCAACTTTAGTTTTGAGTTATGCGGACTGGTTTGTCACTTTTAAGGGAGATTCTGCAAATTCACAAGCACCAAGACATATATTAAAGCAAATACACTTTAGTACAAGTGGAATAAATTTCTCATATATCCCTTAGAAAAATCCAATTCTGACAATGAATAACAGAACAAAAAATGTCTGACAATTCTTGAAGTGCAGATGTAACGGATTTAACTAAACGCATACATCCCTGCTCTGAACACACCATCACTAAAAGCCCAGGGGATAAGTCCCTTCTCAAACTATTGGAGCACCCCTATGCAAGAGGAAGCAGAGAATGGTGGTCTTGAATCTGCTGGTGACTCTGATGGGGAAGCCTGGAGAACCACTGCTGCCAGCCAGCACTGAGTTAGAGGGACCGAGGGCGTGTCCATCTAGGCTGGACAGTTGAGGCAACTGCCTGTGTTCTTACACAAAGAGAGAGACTTCGCCTTTGCTTCGGCCCATGGCTGGTTTAACAAGAGGGTGGGGCTGGTCAGAGTCTCATCCTGAGACTGGGACCCATGCAAAAAGAGAAAAGGACAGGTAACATTACTGGTCTTAACATTACCTGCCCTTTGGGCATTGTAACAAGTGGGCCTCGGTTGCCTTGAAACAGAATTATTAGAAACCTCCCAGTAGCACAGAAGGTGCAGAAAAAGCGGTGGCAACAGTGGCTTCTAGGAGGTTGGCAGTCAACCCTGGGACAGGTGATGCCTTGGAACAAGTTTGCTTACCTCTCCCCATCCTTTTGCAGATGTCACCCGCCTCAGAGCCAGGTTGACAGAGCCACCTCCATTCCCGTTCTGGGTTGAGAGGTTTCCCGACAGGATGGCCGTGTCTGTGGCGGTCAGTGGAGCCTGTGGGACAGACAGACCATAGCCATGCGCACAAGCCCCACCTACGATAAGCCAAGCAGCCAGTGGGGTCGCAGGCTGGCCCATTTCCACTCCTTTCCAGCAAAAGTCTTTTGTGTTAAAACTGACCAGGTAGGTGGGGTTTTAATACCAAAAAACAGAATTGCAGAAATTGGTAACAAAAGAAACAAGGAAAGTCATAATATGTTGAATGCCTCCCTTCCCCTCCAAGCAAGAGTTCTGGTCCCTCCTGCTGCTTATGGCAGATCCTGCTGCTTATGGGCCAGGCATGGGAGCATCTGATCTTTCTCAGTTGGTCTCCTTCCCTGACACCGTATGTCCGGACAAGATTCACAGCCAGTCACTGTTGTGCGCACATGCTCGGATGAGATTTCCAGGTGCGCATGAGAGACGGCTGGTTTTGGTGGGACTGATAGCTCAGACTCAGAGGATGATGTCGGGATGGCTGAACCAGACCAGGCTAAGAGCTCACACTTCAATGACGGAGTTGTAGTTGTAACAGACAGGTCTGTGTCTGCTCACTGCCTGCACCTTCCCCGCAGCGCCAGTCCAAGCTTACGCTGGATGGAAGTAGCTCAAGGACGGCCAGGGGCCCAGTCTCCCTCCTGCCTGTGGGAATGAGGCAGATGAAGGATGGGAGTGGGGAGAGCTCTCGGATGGAGAATATGAGCCTACTCAAGACGTGGACTCGAGGGCCTGTCGTCACAGCCACAAGCTGGCCCAGTTAGGGGCTCAGAGTGCAGAGCACAGAGAGGCACGTTTTCACAGCGCCCCACCTTCCAGAGACAGGCCCCAAAAGGTTCATAAGCAAAGCTCTGGGTAAAGGGGGGCAGAGAGGGATCAGCGCTTCTCCCTGTGTATGCCCAGAGCTTTGTGAATGCTTGGATTTCCTGTGCAGGATAAAAAACTCTTACAAGAAGAGCTGGAGTGACTGTCTTGCTTGGGAGTGGCCTAGCTCACAACTCATCTCAGTTTGCCCCCAGAATTCCCTCCCACAAACTTGTAACTGATTGGTTCTCAGGTAGGTGGCTTATCTGCAGGTCCAATGGTCTTGGCCTTTCAGCTGGAAATTTCAACGCCACCTCTTTTTCCAGTTCTGAATCAGAATCTAGGACAACTGTGTTGGGCCCACTCCCTACATAATGTTCTTAAGGGGCTTGTACACCAGCATATTTTCCTACAATGGAACTGAGTTTCTTTCGTTTTTCACTGAAATTGACTTGTCATGATTAACCCTGGCTTTCCTGCAGCGGTGTTCTGGTGGAGCTATAAAGAAAGCAGCAGTCATGATCCTGGGTGGCAAGCAAACACCTGGGCAGATGCAGACCCACCTGAACAGGTGATATCCCAGTGTTAGCCTTGTGTAGAGTAGACCCACTGAATGGATGAGACTCAAGTTAGTCACAACTAAATCAAGGTTCATTCATTTCAATGGGTCTGCTCTACATAGGACTTAACTCTACATAGCATACCCCATGTGCACCCCTAGCCCTGCCCTAACCCATTCCATAGAAGTGAATGGTTACCATTTCTTTCAATGCTAAATCATGAACAAAATATCAAATACACACTTAGAATTCATCATATGACTGCTCTTTCAAACAACTGACATGAAAAACCTGCCTCACTCGCTCAAGTTCCATGCATCCAGCCAGCACGAAACATGATGCCAGTTGCCAAATTAAGAAAAGGGTCCTTCCACTCACCACAGGCCAGACTTGGTCCATTCGTGAATGCCCTGTGACATCACACAGCTCAGCCAATAGCTTGGCAAGCAGAGGAACCTCATCCATTATGGAGAGAAGATTCCAAATATTTGCCATCTCCAGCACATGCCCAGCAGGGCAGAGCAAGGAAAACCTGGCCAAGGAACCACCAGAGACAGAAGCCACGTGGCACCACATGGAAAGTGCAAAATGCTTGCGCTTATGTGAGATCCCACAGCACATGGCTCAGCTGAAAAGGAGCTGGCCATGCACCTCAGTCACCATTTCCAAACTGTTAATTCCATCCCGGTGCCATACTTCCTTTTCTGTTGCTCTGTGCTGCCGTGCCTCCATAACACAGAAACGGTTGAAATAAATTCTCTCTCTCTCATGCACACACACACACAGGTTACCTCAATGGACTGGGATATGTGCATTTTGTTAATTTCAATCTGGGGGAAGCCACTCCCTGGTACATCTTCGTATTCCTCATCATACCGATCAAAGAGGTCGGTGGCATCGATTCCAACACTAATCGTCCCCTGTGGAAATAAAACAATTTTTCGGTGGTGAATGATCCTAGCGTGGGCTCTTCTAAAGGTTCCTTTTCTCAAACGATTCCATGAGCTGGAATGCCCTCCCTCACCCACTCCCCACAATGACATTCTGGTGACACCTCTCTCTTTCCTTTGAGTCCCTTCACAAGACCGGGCTTTTCCACAACAGGTTTGTCATAACCCCTTCCAGTTCATTCCCAACTGTAGCCAAGTCTAAGAACACATAATTGCGTAAACTCATCCATCCCTCACTTTCCTCTGACTCTCCCCATCTGCTACTCATGCCCCTGCCCTCCTTCTGTCTCTGCCTTCTACTGATTAAACTCCAGCAGCACACATGGGGGGGTCCTTCCACATAAATAACAGCAATAAGCAGGCCACATCTTGTCCCCTCAGTGACAACCCTACAAATGGTCCGCTTGCTGGTAGCTCACCCACCTCCAAAACAGAAGCACATGTTGATAGCAGCACCCCACATCAGCTGTGAGCCCGAAGGATGGAGAAAGCCAAGTGACACGCGTAGCCCTGGACTGCCTGAAGCACAATCACTGCCTCAGTGAAAGGCCCAAAGTCCTGCTGTCCTTCGGCTCTGCCCAAGGCCTCTCTCCTTCCCCCGCTCGGTCTCGGGGACAGGCGACTGGAGGTGCTGCGCAGTCTTTTCTCTTCCAGAGAATAAAGTGCAGTGTGAAAGAGAGGCTGCTGTGCCCCCTTGTAGGAGTGGGTCTGGGGGCTCAGCGGGTGAAGTGAAATGCCTAGGAAGTCAGCGTGAGATGACGAGTACCGATAATTTATTAGTATGATTAAGGAGCAGCTGAAGCAAGGGGAAATGAGCAAGGAGATGATGCTGTAGAAAAGGTCTATTGTAAAACTCTGTCCTAGCAGAGAGGCCTGAGTGGCAACCACCAATAAGCCCCAACTTCAGAAATGGGTTGAAAAAAATAATGGTTCTATACTGACAAAGGCCACACTGCCAACCTAACAGGTGGGAAAGTCTGCTTATAAACAGAAAATATGCACTTCACGTTCAGCTGAAGCTCAGCATATACTCAATTTAACGTTGAAAGGGTAGCATAGAAGTGAAAGTGCAGGCTGAGGCCTCAGCTCAACTTAAATCTCTTTGTTCAATTTTAAAACCAAAGAGTGCGAGTCTAGAAAAGTGCCAATTGAAGCTGGTTTAGGGAGAGTCGGATGCTTCCACTTCCCATGGAACTCTTCCTGCCCCTGATCTTTGCTCACTGTCCATTTCCCCAGTAAAAGAAAACTCTATTCTCAGGGGGTTCAACAGATGAAACCCCCTTCAACATTCTACTCACAGGAATCTGCTGCAGCTCAACAGTAGATTCACGCTAAGATGCCTAAGGAACAGCTACCTGGCTGCTGCAGACTTGTCTTTCCAGGCACAGGGGGCAGGCCCAGATGATGAAGCATCTCATTCCCAAGGGAGGAAACTTCGAGGGAAACATGGAAAAGGCAACCTCCTTCAAATTGGAGCACCGTCTACACACGTTGGGCTGAAACCAGTCCAAACGCCCTTGGCCATACACCACAACAAGCCGGGAATTATGGTGCTGCACCCAAGTTGTCTAGATTCTTATTGTGTTGAATGTCTGCGCTGCCCACTGGACACAGTCTTGACCGTGCGCTTGGTGCAGGGAGCACTTGGCCCTTGAGACCAAGTCAGCTGATCTGAAGCTGCTGAGAGAGTCCAAGAGGTGTGCAGACCAGCTCCTGAGGGGAAGGGGCGACAGCAGCAACCCATTCCTGGGGCGAGAGCTTGGCAGCTGCTATGGAAAATGAGAGCTGCAGGAAAGAAGGGCCCCCCTGAGGGAGAGCAAATGGTCCCTCAGAAAGGACCCACTCAGGATCTGTAAGTGGAGCTGAACCAACAACCTCCCGCTCTGTGGGCATTCCCCCAGGGGCAGGGAGACCCTGGCAGTGGGCAGCTCAGTCATCAGCATCTGAGAAAGGAGGTTTTATGTGGCGCACGTGGGCCACTCTGTGAGCCGCTTGCCTGGCACAAAGGTAGAGAATGCCACACTCCACCTAGAAGGCTGGTCAATGGTGCCCAGGGGAAATCAGCAGCCACGGTACTCGCTGACGCCAGCAGTGGGGGCAGCTGCAGCTGTCCACTTGTGGAGGCAAACATCCAATTGCTCAGTAGGACGTTCCCTCTGAAACGCCGCCTGCGCCCTGCACAGACCCAGCAGGGCAGGTGGAACTGGCCTGTCCCAAGGAGTGCATGAGCTGCCGGGCTGGCAGGGCAGATTCTGATTTTAGTACAAAGAAGTATTTTCAGACAAACCAGGCCTATGCAAAAGGGATGGGCTCCAGCAGAACCCAAAGAGAACCAGGCAATTCTCTCTTTAAAGAACCTTTTGAAATGACTGGGGCAAAAGTCTGCTGGAACTAGGGAATAACCAGTTCAGGATGGATCATCTTTAGGCAACTGGGGTGCTTTTGATCGTCCAACAATGACCCATGCATGAAAATAATATCTTGATTGCATTTACTGCTGTGCCCATGCAAATTAGTCAATACTGCCCTCTCACTACCACTTTCTCAGGTTAGCCTCTGCACAAAATATGTCCTCCATTCCAAGTTTAAACACCTCCCTGAGCAGAAATGGAAAACCTTCAAGAGATCACAGTCTGCTAACTCAGATAACTATTGGAAGTGCCCCCCGCCCCCACAGCTAATTTCTGCAGCTGCATCCCTTCTGGTAGTTGGCAATCAAGCTTCAAAGAATCTCAGAAAGCAAGCTAGGTTTGATAAAGTTAAACATGGCACACTTCCTCCATCAGGAACAGGAGGAAAGGCACACTTACAGATGACCCTCAAGTCACCCAAAAATAAATAACCCAGCATAAGCATTTCCCTGTCCCTTCCCAGCCAGTGTCTGCACAGATACTGCACTACAAAATGGAGGAAAACAAATTGAGAGAGAAATGCAGGTGAGGACAATTCTATGATGGACCAGGCGGGGGGAGAGCAGCTGTTTCTGTGTGCCTGGAGTCTGTTTGAATTGTCATTCCAGAACATCAGCAACACCAGCATAGAAACACAGAAACAGAGTCAGTCAGAAGGGGCCTCCCAGGCCATCTAGTCTGAGCCCCAGCTCCAGCTGGCTCCACTAATGTAATCTCCAACATGTAGCTGTTTGATTTTTCCTTGAAGGTCCTCACCGATGCAGCCCGCAGCACCTCCAGTGGAAGCCCATTCCATATCCTAGGGATCCAACTGTCAGAAAATACTTCCTATCCAGCGTGAGGCCTGGATCCTTGAGCTTTGCCCCACTGGAACATATCCTGCCCTCCTCCACAGGGGAAAAAAGGTCCCACCGCTGCATGACACCCCCTCACATACCTCTATGTCACCAAAAGATCCTCTCGGAGTCTCCTCTTCTCCAGGCTGAAAAGGCCCAGCTCCCTCAGTCTCTCCTCATATGGCTTACCCTGCAAAGCAGCCACCATCCTAGTGGCCCTTCACCGAACCCTCTGTCTAGCCACCTCGAATCCTTGTCATACAATTCCACACGTTTGTCTGGGAGGACCTGTTTTTGTGGAAACCGTGTTGTGTGACCACCAACCTCCCTTCCCTTTCTAGGGTTATTAGATCTCTCACTATTATGAGCCTTTCTATTGTCTTTCCTACAATGGACGTAAGGCTAACAGGTCTGTAATTCCCCATGCCCCTTCTACTACCCTTTTTGAAAACTGGGACCAGTGACACCAGCCTCCAGTCCCCTGGAACCTCACCTGTTCTCCATGGGGCCTCAAAAGTGGAGGCCACCGGGCATTAGAGAACCCCTGCCAACTCCTGAAGTACTCTTGGGTGTAACCCGTCAGGGCCCGGTGCCTTGAGGAGCTCCTCAACTTCTAGGGGGGTGACTCTAATCTGTGCCCCTAAGTTCCCAGCCTCATCTGATCCCCCATGTGGATCTCCCATGTCCTGCTTTGGGGAGAACACAGAGGCGAAAGTCATTTAGCATCTGTGCCTGTTTCCTTGCATCAGTCACTGGATCCCCTCCCTCCTAATTAAGCAGGCCCACTGCCTGTCTCCCCCTCCACTTGCTATTTACATGCTGATAGAAGCCCTTTTTGTTGATTTTGATGTTCTTTGCAAGTAACAGCTCATAATCAGCCTTAGCCTTGCGAAGAATCCTTCTGCAACGGGCCTCCTCCTCCTGGTATACCCTTTTGTCTATTTGCCCCAGTGCCCATTTCCTACGGAGGTTCTGCTTACGTCTAATCTGTCTCATCACATCTTTTCACATCCATGGGGGTGTTCTCCTTCACCTCCCCACCTTGCTAACTAGCATTATCATCAAAGCTTGAGCCTCCAAGAGCTCCCTATTTATTTATTTAGAGTATTTGTATGCCGTCCCACCGCATAGCCTCAGGACGGCTTACATAAATAAGAAAAATAAAACAAAACATAATAATACAAATAAAATACCAATACAAACAGGCCCTTTTTAGTGCTATCCACCCTTGTAGTTCTGCTACTTCTGCTACCAGTTGTACCAGGGCCTGTGCCAACATTAAAATAAAAACAGAGGCTCTGCCAACAGGATACAAAAGCAGACCGAGAGGCAAGCAAAAGCAGCATATTCAACTTATTTCACCCTGACAACATAAGGCACTACAGACTGCCCTGGCAGAACAACCACCAATGGAAGCCATTCTGGGAAAGGAGGGTGGGCTGATGCAGGGAGCAGTTATATACAGTATATAGATTTTTTACTCCCATCTTCAGCAAAATCAGGCTTTCAAAGATTAATAAAAGGAGAACCCTGACTCAGGTCTCCAATCTAACAGATACAGCACACAAGGAAAAAGGAATTGGGAGGAAGCAAAGTACAGGCACCAGTTCTTAGTTTTAAAGTTCCTACAGCTACATGAAAGTGCTCCCAATGAAGACAGCTTCAAATGGGAAGAAGCTCCAAAGCATTCTGACCACACAAACACGACCAACAAGCTCAAGGCACTGAAGATGAACAACAAACCTTTAGCGAGAGCCTTAGAAAAGGGGAAAGAACCCAAAACTGCCTTATGAGGACAGCAGGTGAAGGATGCTGGATGGAGGGAATAGGAAGCAAGCTGGGACAGTGTGGGGGAATGGAATGAGGGCCATGGAACAGGCCACCGCTCTCTTAGCTGGAACCCTAAATAGAAGAGTTCAACGCCACAACTTCTTGCTGCAGCTCTCACTGGTATTTTGCCTTTCTGCAGCACTTAAAAACTAAATATTGTGCAAAAGTTTAATTGAGAGAAACTTCACCCACAGGCGGACAATAATAGTGAGAAAGGAATATAAAGAAGGGAATAGGCAAGGAACTTGTGGAAGGGTACAAGGGCCCATGGACCCTGCCACAGACCTCTTGCGGAGCCAAGTCCAAATCTTACTGAACTATCCACGGCAGCCATTGGCCATGCTGGCTGGGAATGCTAGGAGTTGCAGTCTAATATGTCTGAATGACATGAGGTGGGGGGGGGGTGGAACCAAGGGCCCTGTGGGTGGGTGTTCCTTTCAGCTGACTAGGAATGCACATTCTCTCAGAGACCATGCCAGAACATCGGCAATTTTGGAACACACTGGAAAGGGAAGAGAGAGCCAACATAGCTCAATACCTGTTGTAAGGTACAAAAGAAACAGGGAGGAAAAAGGAATTCCAAAACAACCCTGGAGACTTACCAATGAAGTTAACACAGTGGCCCAATTCTTTTAAGCAGAGACGAACCCCTCCAGCTTGCCAACACGAGCAATCTCTTTGTTGCTTGCCACAATCCTGTAGGAGCAGGGTTCAATGGGACTGTGCAAGCCAAGGATCTCCACTTTGGTTTTATTTAAATAAAGCACATTTCTAGTCCTTACGGTTGTGAAGGAACACTTGAAAGTGTTTCTAAATTCTCAGGACTTGGTGGGGGATGGTCCAAGAATCTCCAGCAGCTGAGAGAGGTGGGCTTTCTGGCCCCTGCACAGGCTCCTCGTCTTTCCCTTTAAAGTGAACAAGTTCTGAAAAAGTTCTGCAAACCGAAGTGCAAAAGAAAAGGCCTGCACAGAATTCAGTGTGTCTTGGCACTGCTGATCGCTTGTGCGGGCACAGCCTGCAGCAGAACTGGCCGATTCCGCCCGACCATCCAAGCCCAACGGAGCACCTTCATGTGGGGATAAGAGTAACTCTCCTCTTCTGCTAAGAACACTTTGAAAACAGTTCAAGGAGGAAAACATACCATGCCAGTGGACCTACCAAATTCTAGCCATGAGCAAGAAGAAACCACCTTGGCTTTTGACTGGGAATTGGGGCTAATGTTGCAGCTGCTCTCAAAGAAATTATGGAGAGAAATGTCATAAACTGAGCCAAGAGCTTGCCAAGCAAAGCATTTTTGTCTCCTCAGACATGTCTGCCACTCAGGTTACTAAGCATTCAGACCCCTGGTGGAGCCTAAATCCCAGCTGCTCCTCCAGGGTGCTTCAGAATGCCACCTGTCAAGTCAGCACAGCTGGAAGCATGAGAAGGAAGGAAGGAAGGAAGGAAGGAAGGAAGGAAGGAAGGAAGGAAGGAAGGGCACCCTGCTTCCTGAACATCTTTTGCTTTCTCCCTGTTAAGGAAAAGAGGAAAAGGGGAGAATTCACAAACTCCTTTTAAGGGAAAAACAAAGTCATCCTTGCACCCCAGCAATCACCAGCAGTCCATTCATCTGAAGGTTTAATGCCCCCTCCGCTTCTGGATGTTAGCAGGCTCCAGGTGGCTCTGTCCAACCCCGTGAAAAAAGCAAAGCAACACCTTTTTTGTGAGCTTCTGCAAGACGTCTCTCACACTTTCTCATCTGGCCACCCAGGCATCTCTTCCTCCCCTCATTCACAATGACTTGGCGCAAGCACATGCGGTGAGGGTTCACCAAGCCCGTGATGCAAAAGGCAACGGTGAGCCGTTCTCTTGTGGGAGATAACCAGAGTTTCACACCCCCCCCCCCGAGTTATGCAACGCTCTTTTCTGGAGGAGACAAAGATCTTTTAAAAATTGTCGAGGGGGTCTGCTGCACCCATTCCCTGGGCCTTCATTCAACATGGACAAGAAAATGGAGAAAAGCTAGAGGAACTGAGCACAAGTCAAGCCCAGTCTTTCTGTTTCCTCCAGAGGTTCACATGGTGTCTCCAGGAAGCACCTGAGGCAGCTGGACTACTGCTAGGGAGGAGGGAATGAGAGAAAGGGTATGTCCAGGATTCACAAGTGCCCCGGAAAGGCCTCCCGAGTCCCCAGAAAGGAGCTGTGTGGGAAGACATGTGATGCTGTCCTTCCCAGCTGTCTGTAGCTCTGTGCACACACTGCTTTCTCTTGATCTAAATGTTTCCAGGCCAGGACAAGGCCCTTGCTTGACTCCGAGGGCCTGGATGCAATTTCCAGTTGTAAAGACCTGCTGGCTGCTGACTTCTCCTCTCCTGCCTTCCTTTCCGTGTATGAACAGCCTCTCCACCTGCCTGCCATTACCACTTCTTCTGACCTTGGTTTTGGTGCACCTCAATCTTGTGTGACTTTGGTCAGAATGCAAAACAGCCCTTTTGCATCTGACTTGCTGCTGACTGGGCTTTGGGCCCCTTTTTGCTGGGATTCTGCTTCAGCACTTGCAAGGTAGCCTTCAAGATACCCAGAGAGGCTACCTGCTTCTTGGGCGGGAGTTCAAGTAATTCTTTTCCCAGTGAGTCATTGGCAGAAGGAAGCAGTCCAGCATATCTATGTATGTTGATACAGAACTCTTCACATCCGAGACAGCAAACAAATCATTCAACTGCCAGGGTGTAAACACTTAAGTCACCTCCTTCCAACAGCACACACACCCATCTGTCACCAAGCTAGCCCAACAAACCTATCTCTAAAAAATTAGAGGCCAACTCACATTTTTTCCCAAGCTTGCTCGCCCAGATGTTTTATCTGACAGTCTGGAATGAAAAAGAAACTGATTCTCCTTCTGTTGACAAGATCCCCTGCCTGATGTTTTGGAAGCAATCTTCACTCATCTCAAGCTCCTAGGCGGATGGCTATTAACAAGCTTTCCTGAGGCCTTGAGTACTGACAGTTTTTAAGCATCTGAGCTGTCGGAATGTTCATTATTATTTTGTGATACTGCAGCAGCTGAGCCAACAGCTAGGAGGTGCTTGTTTCAGTCCATGAAAGCCAAACACCACAGAGGGTTTTGAAAACTGCAGTGTGCTTTTACTTCAGTGTTTTCTTCTGTTGAGTATTTCTGATTTACGGACTAGCCTGACAAAAACACTACTTTCCTATCAACATGGCATATGTTTTGATTTGATGCCTCACCTGTCGGTGACAGCATGCACCGACTTGACTATGTGGCTAGCATGGCACCTAAAAGCCAAAGCTAAAACATGAAAGTGACATTTAATTTCTTTCTGGGTACAATTCAAGGTAATTAGAGCTAATCAGGCAGTATATCTATCTATCAATCAAACAAACAAACAAGGTACTGGTGCTTACCTGTAAAGCTCTATTTGGCTCAGGGCCAGGGTATTTGAAGCATATGGACCTTCCCTGGGAGTTCTATGGGGTTTTTTGGAAAAAAAAAAAAGAACTGGGACGTATTCCAGTGTAAATTAGTTCATTTGCATAGGGACATTTTCACAAGGAAATTTTCATCTTGCATCAGGAAATGCTCTGGTGCCTGTGGCAGGGCAACCTGCCATCACCACAGGTTCTGGCCTACAACTCCAATCATCTCTCACCCTCTGGGCTGTGCTGACTGGAGCAGATGGGAACCATAGGCCAAAACATCAGTAAGTCACCTCGGGCAGATCTGATTTAGCATGTTTATTATGCCTCTATTAAGTAAACAACTAAGCTAGAAAAAGTGCCCTATGCTAGTTTTTTTGTCCCAAGTATTTGACCTGAAGGATGTGAGGGAAAAAATAAGACACAGTGTGACTTAAGTGTTACCCTACCTCAAATTCTTGTTTAAACTAGAATACCTGTAGCAAGTTAAAGGAAGTAATATGCACACTGGACAGATTCATACAACATGCTAAGTCACCTTACAAATAACCCATGGTGGGCTAGTTATTCATGGAGTAACCCACAGAATAACTGGCAATAATCAGGCTTGTTTTCCCCTTCACTTCCCCTTCAGCTCTCCAGCTGGTATCCTAGTATCTTCTGCGGCAGAATACATCTTGCCTTGCCTGCTCCAAACCCTTTCTGCTTGCTGCTGGGCTTTTTTTTTTTTTTTTTTTGAGAGCCTGAAAAAAACGTGCAATTGGAATAGTTTTTAAACTATTTTTTTTAATTAAATTTATCCGCCTTCTAGAAGTATGCAAATATGTGCTTGTAACTTTCTAATAGGTGCAGCATTGCCCAGACAACGTCCTTGTAAATTTCAGCAGTGACAAACAGCAAAGTGCAGTTCGTAGCAAAGATGGAAATTAGCAAGGCAAGAAACTATATAGGCCAGGATGCACACAGTCGCCAAGCTGTCATTTGAAAATCACAGGTAAAGGGGGGAAAGCAAGTGTACTGCAACAGGATGGCTACAAGACTTCCCTCTCCGCACTGCAATCCCCTGGATTTCAGGTGATGAAACGACAGGGTAGGGGGCGGGGCGGAGGGGAGGCAAGTGCTGCTGGGACCAGTGCTGCTTTTGCTCTGCCCTGTTCTGCTACCTCTGAGGGAGCGTGTGTGAACTGTCAAATTTGCACTCTTTTTTTCAAAACTGGGAAATAGATGCAAATTTCATAGCTGGGAACTAAATGGAGGGGAAACTTTCATCTATTTCTCTGGCATGGGAAGTAGGTGATACTGCTACCACCCCTTTTTAGCAGACCTATATTCTCTGCTTTTTTCCCATTTACCAGTACCTTCCAACTGACAACGAGACAAATGACAGCTAATAACAGAGCACAAATTAGCCTGTATCAGGGGTCCTCAAACTTTTTCACCAGAGGGCCAGCTGAAAGGGGCCAGAGCTGGGTGCGGGCCGGAAAGGTGGTGTCGGCGGTGCATGTGGGCCGGCGCAGGGGTGGTGCATGCGGGTGCGTGCGCTGATACGAGGTGGGGCGAGGTGTGCACTGCAAGGGGAGGGGAGGTGGGCCAGGCAAGGTGGGAGTGGGCACGCACGAGGCAGCGGCTTGCTCACTTGGAGATCATTTTCTCCAAGCGAGCAAACCGCTGCCTCCTGCATGCGGGGCGAGGTGGGCAGCGGCGGGCGGGCGCGCGGCAGGACCAAATGGGCATGGTGGGCCGTAGTTTGAGAACCCATGGCCTATAGGCAGTCTTGCCTCCTCCTTCCTTTGAAAGCAAGGCTGCAAATATCTGATGGCCTTGGAGCACCTGTTAAGGAAAAACAACAACTTTTTAAATGAACAATTTTCAGGTGCAACAATAAGACCCTCCAATTCCAATTGTACTTTATTGAGGGTCTGGGGAAAAACATGGCGCTTGGTTGGTACTTGATGCCATCTGTCCTTGCCCAGGCTCAGCCAAAGAGAATGGCTTCTCTTTATCCAAAACAAGATGAAGGTGCACTGGCTGACCCCATGACGGTGTTTGCTACTCCTAACCAGAGGGAGCTCCTTATTGTTTCCGGGGTCAAGCAACCCCACAGCCTCAGAATGCTGGCAGAAGCTCAGGAGGGATACAGAGCTTCACTGATCTCAGTTTCACCAGCTCCACTGGAACAAGAAGGAAATTGCCTGGGGACAGGCAGTTTTCCTGTACTGTTCCATTTCCCTTGCTTTCCTCCAAAATGATGCACTTTGCCAGATAGGCCCAAGTGTCCTGGTCTACCAGAGAGGCGAGGTGCTGATCAAGCTGGTGAGGTCACCCTTCAGAGCCTACATGAATCCTGGCTGAAACTTCAAGGAGAGGAAAAATGACAGATGGCAGGCATATAAAAATAATTTCATGGAATGAGAACAACCTTTCCGCCACCGGATGGTAAGAAGGCCCCTCTGGTCTTGCTGTCCACTTGGCTACCTGTTCTAGGCAGAGCAAATGGAAGCCCCAAATTGGGGGATGGAGCAGGCAAATCGGAGGTCCTAGCAATACAAACAAAACCCTTAAAGCTAGCTTGACACAGCTCCCGTGCAATACAATTGCCCGGGGGGGAGGGGGTGCCCTCTTGAAGCAGGACAATTGCAACACTCACACACCCCTCCCCTTTTAATGTAAACCAAGTGGCTCTGAGTTTATTAAAATTGGCTTTCCTAAATTCCAGAGCACATGTCTGGTTACACTTGGCTTTTGCTTCCTTATCAAGAGTTCAGTTATGACATTGTTACTTTCCCCCAGAGTTCCTGCACCTGTCCTTTTATCCACGAGGTCTTCCCTGTTGGTTAGAATGAAGTCAGGGACAGCTATTTCTCTAGTTTCTTCCACCACTTTCTATAGGAAGAAGTTATGAATGACACACTAGAGTGGGCCATGTTTGGCAGAATTTATCCTCCCAACAGGTACCAGGAAAATTCCATCCCATGGAACAGGGAGCCTCCCAAAACGAACACTCGTCTTGTCCTTGCAAGCCTTGGTAGTGGTAACATTGCCACTCCTTGGCTGACCTTCAGTGCTGCACACTTGACGTGTGGCTTTTCCACAGCAGGCTGCCCTCCAGTCTCATTCTCGAATCACTGAGAGTGGTTCAAGAATTCTTCCACAGCTTCTTCCACTGGTGTGCAGCGTCTTCTAGTTCTTCTGCACCTGTCACCCTTTTCCAGGGAGTTTCCTCCTCGTTTTCTGTTCCTTCAGGAGTCTCCTTTTCTGCCCCAGCTTGCTCGTGTGTTTCTAGCTCCTGTACTACTCTTAGCTGCTGCAGTTCATGACTCTATTTAAAAACTCTTCATCTTCTTAGCTGCTCTAGTGCTCGCACCTTTTCTTCCCACAAGGTTAATAGCTTGCATTTGCTGCACATGCAGGTCATGTTGACCTCAGGCAAGAATACAAACTTAGCAAAGAACTTGCAGGTCGCCATCACTGCAGCGGTCTTCTCGGTTCACACTTTCTGCTACCTCCTTTTTGATTCTACCTTGCTGGTTGTGTTATAACACAGGAGTGCATCCTCTAAAAGGTTAACAACACAACCCTAGCAGTAAATGTGTTGCAAGGGAAAAAACTAAGGGGGAAAAACTAAGTGGAAAAAAGAAAAAAAAGAGGAACTTCCCATGCTGAACTCCAAACCAAACTCTTGTTAGCTCTCCCAATTATTTATATTTATTTATTTGTGATATTTATATGCTGTCCTATTGCAAAAGCCTCAGGATGGCTTACATAATAAAATACAAATATCAATATAAACTATAACAAAATGTAACATAAAAATCAACATAAACAAATCGACCCACTCTGGCTGCAGTTAAAAATATAATATTAAAAATATATTAAAACTTATTAAAATATTGATGAAATAAAAAGGTCTTAACCTGGTGCCAAAAAAATATAATGACAGCACCAGGCAAACCTCTCTGGGGAGCGCATTCCATAGATGGGGCACCACTGCAGAGAAGGCCCTCTTCCAGGTGCTCTGCCTCCTAATACCTTTCACGGAGGGTTCCTGGAGGAGGGCTTCTGCTGCCGATCTCAAGGGGTGGGAGGGCAAATAGGGAAGAAGGCATTCCTTTAGGTGTCCAGGTCCCAAACTGTTTAGGGCTTTATAGGTAATAACCAGCACCTTGAATTGAGCCCGGAGTTTGATGGGAAGCCAGTGAAGCTGGCAGAGGACTGGGGTTATATGCGAATAACGCCCAGTCCCCGTCAGCATCCTGGCAGCTCTATTTTGCACCATCTGAAGTGTCCAGACTGTCTTCAAGGGCAGCCCCACGTAAAGCGCGTTACAGAAATCCAACTGGGAAGTAACCAATGCATGTGTCACTGTCGCTACGCAATTGTTCTCCAGGTAGGGACGCAGCTGATGGGTTAGCTGAAGCTGAAGATAAGCGCTCCTCGCCACCGCAGTCATTTGAGCTTCCAATGACAGCTCCGGGCCGAGGAGCACACCCAACCTGCGGACCTTGTCCTTCAGAGGGAGTGCAACCCCGTCCAGGACAAGGCTCAAGTCACCTACCCAGGAGCTCGAATCACCCACCAACAGGACCTCCATCTTGTCTGGACTGAGTTTCAGTTTATTGGCCCTCATCCAGCCCATTACCTCAGCGAGGCACTGGTTCAGTACAGCCACTGCCTCACCTGGATCGGTTGAAAAAGAGAGGTAGAGCTGGGTATCATCAGCATACTGATGATTCCACAGCCCACACCTCCTGATGACCTCTCCCAGCGGTTTCATGTAGATGTTGAAGAGCAAGGGGGAAAGAATGGACCCCTGCGGTACTCCATGGCATAGCTGCCATGGCACAGAGGTAAAGTCCCCCAGCACCACCTTCTGGAATCAGCCGTCGAGGTAGGAGCGGAACCACAGCCAAGCAGCCCCTCCTACTCCCAGTCCCGCCAGCCTATCCAGGAGGATACCATGGTCGATGGTATCGAAAGCCACTGAGAAGTCCAGGAGGACCAACAGGAACGCACTCCCCCTGTCTCTCCCTGCACAGGTCATCATACAGGGCGATGAAGGCAGATTCAGTACCATACCCGGGTCTGAAGCCGGACTGAAATGGGTCCAGATAGTCAGTCTCATCCAAGAGTGCTTGGAGTTGTCCCGCCACCACCCGTTCCAACACCTTGCCCAAAAACAGGATGTTGGCCACCAGTCTATAATTGGCAGCTATCTCTGGATCCAGGGACGCCTTCTTTAGGACAGGCCTGATTACCGCTTCCTTTAAAGGAGCGGGCACCCAGCTGTCCCTCAGAGAGGCATTAATAACCTCCAGGATCCAGAAACCAATCCCATGTTAGGCTTTGGTCAGCAGCCAAGAAGGGCAAGGGTCAAGTAAGCAGGTGGTAGGACGTACTTGTCCAAGCACCTTGTCCACATCATCAGGCTGCAATAACTGAAACTCATCCATTAATACCTGACCAGATGGAGTCACTGGCATCTCCCCTAAAGGATGTGAATCACTTGTAGAGTCCAGCTCATGACAAATCTGAGCGATTTTCTCCTTAAAGTGCTGGGCAAAGTCATCACAATGGGCCATCGATGGTGGTACAGGATCTTTCTTAGGGCCAGGATGTATCAGTCCATGTATCACTCAGAACAGTTCTGCTGGACGGCACTGTGAGGAGGCAATGGAAGTGGAGAAGAATTTCTTCTTCGCCGCCCTGACTGCCACAGCATAGGCTCGATAATGAGCTTGTAGGTGTGTTTGGTCAGATTCATCCCGTGATTTCCTCCACCTACACTCTAGATGTCTCCCAACCTGCTTCATCACCCGTAATTCAGGTGTGTACCAAGGGGATGGATGGGGTCTGCCCGGCAGGAGAAGACGCTTAGGGGTGATCATGTCAATTGCTCTGGCCATTTCCCCATTCCACAGTTCGACCAGAGCATCAACAGGAGTGCCAGCTTATCAACCGGAAAATTCCCCAGAGCTTTCAGGAATCCATCCGGATCCATCCGGCTCCGAGGGTGGACCATCACAACCTGGTCCGCACCCTTACAGAGGGAAGGGCCAGCTCGAGCTCAAACCTCACGAGGAAGTGATCTGACCATGTCAAGGGAGTCAGACACAAATTCCTCACCCTCAAATCACCCTCTTCCCGCCCCGTCGAGAAAACCAGGCCCAGCGTGTGACCACGTTCATAGGTTGGGCCTATGACATGTTGAGACAGCCCCATGGCTGTCAGGGAGGCCATGAAGTCCTGAGCCGTCCCGGTCAGAACAGTCTCGGCATGGAGATTGAAGTCCCCCAGGACCAACATCCTGGGGGTCCTCAACAACAGGTCCGAGACAATCTCCGTCAGCTCAGGCAAGGAGTCTGATGGGCAGAAGGGTGCACGGTACACCAACAGAATCCCCAGTCTGTCTCAGTCACCCAGCGCCAGGTATAAGCACTCTAGACCTGGTCTCGAGAGAACAGGAAGCCCCGTGAGGGAAATAGAAGCTCGGTAAATTAAAGTGACCCCCGCTCCCCTCCCCTCCGGACGTGGTTGGTGCCGAACTAAATACCCAGGCGGGCACAGCTGAGAGAGGGCTACATCCACCTCTCCCACCCAGGTCTCTGTAATACAAGCCAGGTCGGCCCTCTCATCCACAATTAAGTCGCGGATGAGGAATGTTTTATTATGGACCGACCTGGCATTAAGCAGCAGCACCGTCAGGCCCGAGGGGTGGTTGATGAGCTTACCCGGAGCCTTCTGGTTGGGGGAATAACCAGGAGGAGGAACAGGTGTCAACCATCTGTCCCTCCTTCTTCTATGCCGACATGTTAATCCCCCAATGCCATATCGATCCTTGCCCAACACCACCCCAATGGTGGCGCCCACACGCTCCCCAGGCAATCCCATAAAAGCAGCAGCCAGAAATGGAGTCACTAAAACAAATCCAGTAAAATACAGTTTAAAACCCTCCCACCCACCCACCCACTACAAAACACGCACACGCACAAAGTTCCTGGCCCGGCCCAGCCCCGCACGGCCCCAAACGGCGATGCCGCCCATGGGCCGTTGCCCTTCGGCCACCAGCCTTGGGCCGCGGCAGGCAAATTAATCCCGCAGCCCCTCCCTGCGCCCTGCCCCCAATCCGGCGCAGCTGCCACCCACGCCGGGGGGGGAGGGGGCAAGGGCGGGGCCCATGGAGAACTCGCTGGCCAAGATGGAGGGCCCGCAGGCCAGCAGTGCCCCCGGTCCCGCTGTGACCGCCGTCCGTCCCTCAGGCAGCGTCAGCAGGCGGGTCGGCATGTGCGGGTGGCGGTGGTGTGCGGCCCATTTGAGTTATAGCCTGCCTTTTTCTTAGAAAGAACTCAAAGCAACTTATATAATTTTCCTCCTGCTCTCAATCGTATCCCCACAACAACAACCCTGTGAGGTAGGCTGGGCTGAGAGTCTGCAGCTGGCCCCAGGTCACGCAGCTCCATGGCTGAGCGGGGACTGGAACCCGGATCGCCTGAGTCCCCGACCCACGCTCTTAGTCACCATTCTACGCTGGCTCGCTCCAATCTCTCGCTCCCTGGGGGCTTGGCTGCTTGTATCCCAGAGGCCCAAGACCAGCTGGGGCAGCTTCCTCTGATCTGCTCGGCTAGGAGTCAGGAACCAGAATGAATCACCCCACCCCATACAGTTGCTGCCAGCTGATCGGCCACTCCCCTGAAGCTGCAGCTCCCAGGAGCACAGTCACTTGGAAGAGACAGTTGCTGGGCTCCCCCAGGCCACTCAGCCTTTTGTCCTGCCTCTGTCTCCTCTTCCACGGCATCTTCACCGCCTGCCAGCACTCCCCACTCCCTCTGATCTCCTCCCCCGCCCCCGCCACTGCCAAAAGGCTTCCCTTTGGGGAGTGCAGTCAGCACAGTGTTGGTATCACTTCCTCCTAGTCCTAACCTTCACTGCAGTGATGCTCACACCTCCTGCCACTGCCTCTAAGACTGGCAGGATGCCTCCCACTACAAATATCCCCCACAGAACTGAGGGGGCAAGTTCTCACAAGCACGTGATTCACTTGATGACTGCAAAGCTGAAGATAGCTGGAGTGAGTGGACCATCGTGGAGCAAAGGCCACTTGTGTGCCTCCACAGAGCTGTTTTTCAAGGGAATCAAGTTCAGGCATTCAGCTGGAAGACACCCTGTGAGGAACTTTTTCCTGCATTGGCAAAGTTCAGATTCAGCTACAGCAGGGCCTTTGCCTAGGTACACATGCAAGCAGGGGCACACCAAACACATGTGCACCTGCACACACACACACACACACACACACAGAATTTCTACAGGGCTTGAATGAGAGCAGAGCCCAATGAAGTACAGAGAGAAAGAAATACCAGACTGGCACCGCTAGGAAATGTAATTGAGAAGCAGCACAGCTTTCTGCTAAACTAAATCCACCATTTATGGCAAAGGTGATATGAGAAAGGCAGGTCAAACATATTTTTCACACTGATACAGAAGAAGGTCAGTGTGCAACCTCTGTGGCTTCGAGGTGGCAGTGTGAGATGCACTTTGAATATTCCTGGAACAACCTTTTGGCATGCAGCTGGCAATCTTACTTTAGAACTCTCTCTTTCAGGTAATATAGCTCTGCCCACCAAAGCTCCCCTTTCATTAGCACTAGACTGAAAATTAGAATCTAAGTGTTATCCAAGACAGGTTCTCGTAAACAGCAAGGAAAGAAAAGAGAACCTATGCATATTTCGAACAAGAGACCACAGGATGCAAGTGTGAGAGAGGCACACAACTGAACGTGGTTCTTGCTCACCAACTGCGGAATGGCAATAATAAGGCTAATTTTTCCTCACAAGTAAGGCTGGTGTGACTTAGAATGTGTATATTTTACCCAATGAGGGTATCTGTAGCTGCCCCAGTACAACCAGAAAACTGGGAAATGGTGTGAGTAATTACATTCAAAGCATGTCAGCCTTCCAGGACCTCATGAGATTTTCATCAGTGAGCACTTTGAGCAAAGAAAAAATAATGCAGCAAGACAGAGAGGTCAAATTCATACTTGCTAAGGTGACAACCCTCTGCATTTCAAGAGCAAAGGTGCAATTTTGGCGACTGATGTCAGTGGAACTGGAGATGCCACAACTGGAAGGATGCCTACTGCTGCTCCAGATGTCTCCTTTTAAGTGAGAGTTGAGGGGTCTCTTCTACGTATGACCAAAAAGATGGTTGCAAGCACATGTCCCAATTCTGCTCCCCAGTTCTCAGAGCACTGCTGATGCCATGCAGCTTATCCCAGATATTCAAACATCTGGGGAAGGCCTTATGCCAGCCTTCCCAAACGGGTGCCCGCTAGATGGGCTGCAGTATAGCTCCCATCATCCTAAAGCTGGCAGGGCCAATGACCCATGATAGGACATGTGCTCCCACATGACTGAAGGCACCAGGCTGGGGTGGGCTGCCTTACAACATTTTGTTCAGAAAGTTCATGCCTGATCGCAACCCAGTCTGCATTTCGTTTTTATCTTTTCTCCTAAATCAGGTTCCCACACAGGTGCTGCCAACACTCAGTTGTTATCGTCACTACTTAGATTTATATCCCACTGTTTTTCTTACAAAGAATTCAAAGCGGCTTACATTATTCTCTTCCTGTTTTCAATCTTATCCCACAACAAACCTGTGAGGCAGGTTAGGCTGAGTGTTTGTGACTAGCCCATATTCACCCAGGTGGCTCCATGGCTGAGCAGCAACTAGAACTCAGACCGCCCGAGTCCAGTCCTGAGCTCTCAGCCACAACACCACCCTGGCTTTCTGTTTAGCTTTGGATGGCTGCAGCACTGTGCGCCTCTTCAGGCAAGGCCCTAAATAACGCCGTATTACTGCAAGTCAGGCCAGGAGGCAAACACTGGCCCTTCTGGGTTTCCAGGGACTACTAAAAGCATACCTTTTCCAACAGGCTTTCCCAGAAAGGAAATTCTGTTGTCTTCTCTACGAAGGCTTGTTTGCTTAGAAATTGTTGTTGATTACTACATTATATTTTAATATCCTGCCCATCTTCTTCTTGCAGGTTCTCTCTCCTGAAAGGTAAACTCCAGTGCTAGGTTGTGTGAAACTGTCAGATGTCTGTGTACTGAGCTGAGGGGGAAAGGATGCAGAGGCTTGTTTCACATATCACAGCTTCCATGGCTTGTCTCGTGACTGTGCGGGAGTGAGAGAGGGTGCTGCCTCTTGCCATTTTACCTGCCTTCTGCTTCGCATACAACCCTGGAATGCCTTGATACTGGGCTATTTGCCATGACATCCAATCCCAGGACTCTGCATGCTGCAGGAGAAACGACCCATGGGTTTAGCTGAAAAACAAACCAAGGCTTAAACCTCTGTGCTGTTTCTTCCTCAACAGCTGAGTGGCAGGTTTGGATGTCGGGGCAAGGAACCAGGAAACAGGCCTGCAGAAGCTGGAAAGAAGTTGAGAAACAGAAAGTCCCCACTGCCCAAACCATTCATTATACTATTGTTCTGCTCCCCTTCATGTATTCCCCTTTGTCCAAGCCTGCAGCCTCACCCCGTCCCACAGCAGAGCTGGCTGGCCCTTCTGCACCACCCATGCTCCAATCCTGATCTGTTGCCTTCAGCTCCGTTAAAAGGATAACACAGCTGCCGTCATCAAGAAACTGATGTGTACAAAACTGCCAGGAGGCCTCCAAACCCTCTGTCTTCTGGGATCCCAACCACGCTACTACTTGCAAACCTTTCCTTATTCTGGAATTATTATTCATCTCACAGTGGGTTACTTACTCCCTCCAACCTTCCATTGCAGCATCTCAAAACAGGAGGGAGAGAAAGCTTTTTTGGAAGGGGGGGGGGAGAGAGGGAGAGGGAGAGGGAGAGGGAGAGAACGAGCAAGCAACACGAGTTACTGCCTGCCAAGTTGCCTGCATCTGCTCATCGCTCCCGATTTCTGGTTAGAAATGCTTACTTATCTGGAGCCCATTTCATAGAACTAATAAACCATTGGAAATTTTAAAATAACTTGTGTTCTTGTATGAAACGATCACAGCTGTGCTACCTAATTCCACAGGACACTGCCTGGAGAGACATTCCCATAGAATGCCAATAAGCAATTGCTGTAAACACCCAGATGGCTGATTTTTATCACCGGATGCAGCGGCTCGCACTCACAATGTGGCTCTCCTCATCATTGCTCAGCAGTCATGGCAAAATGCAGCCATGCCAAAAATGGCAAACTCAAGATGCCAAGGTGAAGTGGGGTGGTGGGGCATGTACTCATTCATTCACCCACCCTCTCTTATAACAGCCAGATCTCCTTGCACCTCCCAAAGACAGAGCCATTTCCTATGTTACAAAATGCCTGGGTTTTCACATGCCATGATCCAAGACATGTATAAATTGCTGCACATATCCCCATATAGAAAGCAACAACAGGAAGTCCGGTGGCCATCTCAAGCCAGGCTTTCTCAAGCCGGTGCCCTGCAGATGCATTGAACTACAACTCCCAGAAACTTCCAGCTGGGGAAACATGCCAGCTTGGTCCAAACACAGCAGAGGAGTCATGACATCCCTGTCTCTGCCTGCCTGGCCTTGGTGTGCCCTGCCCTCCTTTCTGTCTTTTCCAGATCAACATCCATGCAAGAGAGTCGCTGGGAAGATATTTCATCACACGTAACCATCCTGGCTTGTGCGTGGTTAGGCTCCACAAAGCGCTTGGAAAAGAGGACGACATTTTGGCACTGCCCCATTAGCTATGGTGTTCCATGCAAAATTACTGATTTAAAGGTCATGCATACATTTGCATTCTTTAATTATGGAGCAACATGCACACAACATATGAACTCTTCCACTCTGCTTCTGCTTACAAAACTGTGGTCAATTGTACACATACTAAGATTTGACAATGATTCCAGGAGCCAGGATTGGCCCATGACAGAATTCATGCAGCCAAGCTGCCTGCATCTGCTCATCATTCCTAATTTCTGGTTAAAAATGCCTACTTATTTGGAACCCATTTTCAAGAATTAGTTCCAACCCATACCTTGCCTGTGAGGGTCCAAGAGAAAACGGCCGTTGTGGTCCCTTTCACCTCATTAACACAGAAATTGCAAGCCAAGGACTAGGTGAAGCAGCTAGTAACACCAAGGGGATGATCCCCCAAGCTCAGCACCTTCCCAACTGCCCTTCCTTTCAGTAGCACTCCTGCCTCAGCAGTGCTTGGTGGATTGCACCGTTAAATATTTTAATTTGATTTTCCAGTGGTAACACTGCTGGAGTTGAAGAGGAAAAGGCTGCCATAACAGAAATGAATTAAATTATATACTGTAAAACCATTTGCATCCCAAGGGACTGAGCAGGGAGCAAACAGTTGTTCAGAAGACAGAGAATATCAATAGGTAAGCTTTTTATTCTTAAATCGAGTCACCTTTTCTTACCATTTCTGCGTTTTGGACACTGGAAGCATTCATTTTATCTCACATACTGGGGAAAGGCTACGCTCTACACACACAAGCCAGCCACAGCTCACTGATTTATCCTAACTGGCAAACGGGTTTGAACTTGCCCTGCAAGCCAAGATGAAAATAACAATGGTTTCATTAACTGGCTTTGTACAACACACTATATTTTGAAGCCACAGTGGCTTAAGTGTGTTACCTGAATCTGGTGCCCTGCCCCCCTGACGGGGGGCTTGAAGCCATAAAATATTAGAGTGGGAATGGGCCCATGAGGCCTCCAAGGGCAGCCTCCTGCTCAAGGCAGGACTCCGAGTTAAAGCATTTCTCTCAGGTGGCTGCTCAGCTGCCTCTTCAGTGCCTCTTCCAAGTCCCTGGCTCACTGGATCCATCATAATCAGTTTGTGATCTACAACAATTCCAAGAGCCACTTGTAGTTTTGTTGAGCCAAGGATCCCCATCTTGTAATTTTGCAGTTGCTTCCCATTTTCTAGGTGGGGACTTTTGCATTTTTTTCTTTTAATTTTTCGTTCTATTGCTTTCGGTCTAGCACTCCAACCTATCAAAA
Organism: Varanus komodoensis; assembly: GCF_004798865.1. Lineage (NCBI taxonomy): Eukaryota > Metazoa > Chordata > Lepidosauria > Squamata > Varanidae > Varanus > Varanus komodoensis. The sequence continues at coordinate 1,017,594 of NW_025335301.1, forward strand.
TCACCTTGAATGTTGTTTCTGTCTTCCAGGGTATTAGCTATTCCACCCAGTTTTGTGTCATATGCATATCTGATCAGTATTTCTTGCACCTCCTCATCCAAGTCATTAATAAAAACATTTAAGAACACTGAGCCCAGGACGGAACCCTGCAGTTATTCCATCTAGTTCACTTTTAGCTACTTTGATGATCAGACAAAGTATAATAGGACACTTTACCAAAAGCTTTGCTAAAGCCAAGATACATCACATTCACAGTATTCCCATAGTCCACTGGGGATGTTATCCAATTAAAAATGAGATCAGATTAGTTTGGCAAGGCTTGTTCTTGATAAATACGAGCTGGCTTCTAGCAATTCTTTCATTGTCTTGACAGTGTGTACAGACTGATTTCTTTATGATCTGCTCCAGAATTTTCCAAGAGATTGATGACAGACTAGCAGGTATGTACTGCCCTCCTTTTTGCCCTTTTTCAAAGACAGGGACAACATTAGACATCGTCCGGTCATCCATCCTCCATGTTTCTCAAAAATAATGGACAGTGGTTCTGCCACTTTATTTATTACTTTAGGACACAGTTCACCAGACCCTAGAGATGCGAACTCATTTAAAGAAAGTAGGTGTTCCTTGACCATTTGTTCCTCACTCTCACACCTCAATCAGTTTATTCTTCATTTCTGTCACAGACTGGCTTTTGGGGAAAGACAGAGCTAAAGCAGGGATTGAGCTCCTTGGCTTTTTGTCATCAGTTATCAAATTGCTCTCGTCACTGAGAAGTTGAACCACCCTTTCCTTTCTCTGTCCTTTACTGTGCATGTACTGGAAAAAGGGCTTTTTTGTCACTTTTAGTATTCCATGTTAGCTTCAGCTCATTCTCAGCTTTAGCCTTCCTGATTATATTCCTGTACTTCTCTGCCACCTGTCTGTATTCTTTTGTTGCCTGGCCTTCCCTCCACTTTCTAAATGTGTCCTATTATTATTTTTATTACTACATTACATTTCTATATCACCCACAGCCAAAGCTATCTGGACAGTTCACAACATTTAACCAGATTTTAGCCAAGCCCACCCCTGCTTAGCTTCCAAGATTAGGCAAGGTCAGGCACTTTGTTTTCAGGTCAACTCAAGCTTTTTGTGAAGATTCACTGAGTCCTTCTGTTGCATCCAATCTTCTGTTTTTGTTTGAATTGCATATAATTATGCCTTTAGAATTTTTTTTACAAAAAAAAAAAAACCTCCCACCCATCTTGGATTCCTTGCCATGAAACCTTACTTATCATTTCCTTGAGTTTGTTAAATTGGCTTTCCCAGAATCCAGAGTATATATATGGCCATACTGAGTTTCTGCTTCCTTTAAAATCAAGAGTTCTTGTAATTTCCATTAAACCCACTAAGTCATCCTTGTTAGTATTAAGTCAAGGACAGCCAGTCCTTTAGTTCCTTCCTTCACCTTCTGTAGAAGAAAGTTATCAGAGCTGTGCTGATCATTTCTTGGAGAAGCCAATTTGGGAAGAATTTGCCTCCCAACAGATACCAGGAAAATTGACACCCCCCATCACAACCAAAAGCATTATCTTCATCTTCTTGACAGTCAGGAGGAATCAACTAACATGTTCCTTTTATTCACCGACACATTTATTTTGACCCAGATGCTCTCAGTGGGGCTACCAGGCTCCTCTTCCTCTATTTCTATGCAGGGATAAATATTTTTAACATATAATGCAACTCCACCTCCCTTATTTCTTCTCTGCACGATAGATCTGATCAGTCCCATGATCATTCTACGATTTGGCAAAACACATGGAATATTTTAAGGTACACTTTTCAGCTACCAGAGGACCTTACAATTTATCTTCAGAAATGTAAGTTTCTGGTCCTTACAGTTTCAAAGGCAGGCTATATTTGCAACCATGGTTAATATGGTATCATTTGTTGCTTTAGACATAAGTTCTGTTGCAGACAAGTAAACCATGGCTCATTTTCCCCATTTCTGGTTTCATGCTCATCATTTTCAGATTGCTCTTGCTGGGTGCCTCTGTTTCAGAGAAGCCAGAGATAAACCACAGTTTAAGAGTCAGACAACACAACAAATCATGTTTAAATAACCAGAGTTTGTAAGCTAACAACAAACCATGGCTTCTATTTGTGGTTTAAGGTGGTTAAAGTAATGGTAGTTTATTTGCAGGAATAGGTTCACTCAAAGCCTTCAATAAAGCACAGAGTGGCTTGGTATTACATACAAGGTGGGCCACAATCTTGAAAGTCTGGTAAAACTTCAAATGCCAGAGAACAGTGGCAGAATATGGTGTTGCGGGGTCAGAGGAGATCTGAACTATGGCTCTGTTACCAGAGCATGACACTCTCCCAAGGTTGCCAATTTCCATCTCCTTGGGAAACTTCTCATGGGCTGATCCTGTTCACAGAGGAGGAGGAGTATTCATTAACACTGACTAGAAACAGATGACCCATGCACATATATAGTTTACAACAGCTACCACCAGGTGGCCTGGAGATGGAAGAGGAAGGGAAATGGACCAAGAGACTATCCACATTCATTTATTTATTTAGGAGACTTCTATGCCGCCCCATTCGCCGAAGCCTCGGGGCGGCTCACAATGTCCCGTTCAGCCAGAAATGCAGGAAAGGGCAAGAACATTTCCCTCAGCTACAGTCTTGGTAGCAACAGGATTTCCAGGGGTTCAACAATTCATTCTTGGCCCCTGATGGAAAGACTACCCTATTCCCTTAAGAGCTGTAAGGAGCAAGGTAATCTCTGAGCTGGTACCCAATGGAGCACATCTGGACTTATGTTAACATTTAGAAAAGAACCTACTGTATTGTTCAAATTTGCATGAAACACTATATGAGAGATTCATGGCAAGTTTACCACACCACAAGTGGAAAAAAAAGAGGGAAACACTGCAACGATGGATAAAATGCAGCAGCTGTGGGAGTGAAGTGGGGAGGGAAGATCATAAAAAGAAAAGCAAAACTGAATTTGAAAGAAATGTTTATTTGTGCAAACTTTTAGGCTCCTGGGGATCTGCATTAGTGCTGTGTAATTTCAGCCACATGTTTCTACGTATAATATATTTGGTATTTTATATGAGCATTATCTTTGAAGATGCTGTAAGAGCTCTGACTCAGAGACAGGATTGAGTATGAATGTGAAAATAAATATATTCCAGAGACTGAGGGAGCACTTTAACAAGAGAAGAGGATGCTGAGTTCTCCATGCCAGGCTAACTTGGTCCCAGCCTAACTCGAATCCTCTGCACCATCCCGGTGCTCCGAGCACATCACGCCCACTGGAAATGCCAGACAGCTTTTGATGCCTGAGTAGGCTAGCCATGAAAGTCTCTGGATCAACCAGGCCTGATGTAACTATGCGGAGTGTGAGACCTCTTATGTGCTTCCGCTCAGCAGGACCCATCCTGAGCCGGGGTACACAAGCAGCTAAGATCCTGGAACATCCACTGCTCCAGCCAACCCCTGTGCAGAGCCAGGGGTCAAGCGCTCCAGAGGTGAGCACTGGAAGCGTCCTTCTATCAGCGGACCTTCTAGCCCAGGACTGCGCACTTTGATTGGCAGCTGTTCTCTAGGGTTTCAGGCAAAGCTCTAATCCCTTTGGCCAGAGATACCAGGGAACACACACAGGACCCTCTGCATGCTTTTGGCTTAAATGTTACCCTTAATCACCAATCAAAACGCAGCGTGAATTGCTTCCATTCAGCCTTGGCTCTACCAATTGCTTCCATTCAGCTCTTGGCTCTACTTTGAAGTTTTCCCTTACTATCTTACCTTGGACTGCTTGAACCCTCTAGCTTCTTGAGGTCTGTAAACCCACATATACATTGATAGTGCTCAAAAAACAAGAAAAAGAAGAACAGTAAGATAAAGGGGAGAAGTCCTGGTGCTGCTCTGAAGTACCAGGGAACACTTCCATCTGCAGCCAGCATTGGAATACTCACTGAAACAAACCTAAGTTGATTCCCCTAACTTTAAGGCTGTGTCATAGTTCCATATGCAAAATGCTTCAGGTTGTAAGATTCACAGCTGTACAACTTTGTTGCACCAGAACCCTAACCAGTAGGTCCACAAGGCAAGCTTAATGTAAGAACACCAAAAAAGCTGTCCGGATGACACTAACGGTTTGTCTGGCCCAGAGTTCTGTTGACCCAGTGACCAACCAGCTGTCTGGGCAACAGCACTCCCTACCCTGCCCTTCCACAACTTCCATATGAAGGCAGATTGCTTTGTTAGTGGAAGTAGCACATGGCACAGAAGTCCACAGAGAAGGACACACACAAGTTCACTGTATTTCTTCCCTGTGGGTCATGGTTCCCCCGCCAGTTGTGCCCTCTGGCTTCTTACCTTGGGGTTTGTCCGTTGCTGAAGCCTCCTCTCTTCCCTTTCCCTCTGCAAACGTTCAAATTCCTCCCTGATCTCAGCAGGGGTTCTCCTCCTCTCCACCACCTGTGGCAGAAGGAATCAGGCATTAGAGTTTACTCAGCAGCAGGAAGGCCAGCAAGCAACAGCAAAGAATTTAATCACAGATGAGAGCAGAGGTGCTGGAAAGTTCCAATACTTTCTTCCTATCGCAACATTCTCTCTCTAAAGCAAGACCAAGAGCTTTGCTTATTTCCCTGAGAGTCAGTTTCAGTGCCTCCTCCTCCTCCCTCAATCAGGGCCTTTATGCTTTTACACAACACAGAAGCACACAATATGATCATAAAGGACTACGTGGCCTAGTAAGCCTAGTGGGCAGCCCACACAAAACATGGCACTCTCGTGCTTTATTTATTTATTAAACTAATATTCCACTAAATCAGCCCAAGGGCCCTCTTGGGACTGCTCTCAAGAGTAGTTCACATCGGCTTACCAATCCTTACAACCTTGCAATTTAAGTCAATATTTTTGTTTTCATATGCAAATATGGGCCTGAGGTTGTGGGGTGGGGCAGTTGGAGCTGGTGGGTTCTTGGCAAAGGTGATGCATGAACCAGGAGCTTCTGGGCTCGTTCTTAAAAAGTTACCACACCAGAGTGACGGTGCATCAGTCAGGTGCCCTGCTGGGCCCCTGCAGCAGTCCCACTCTCTGTGGCCTGTTTTCATGGTGAAAGAAAGAACTGTCTTCCCCAGGAAAGTGATTCAAGAAACAGCAAAATACAGTTTGGCCCAGAACTGAAACGTTTCCTTTGGTTGCAGAGATCTGTGATCAGTTAACTGCAGAGTTCACCAAGTCTGCAAACAGGTTGCAGTTAAAACTTAAAGGAATGAGTTTGAGAAAGAAACACATACCACCCCCATGCCAAACTCTAAAATGACTTGATGGAAACGAGGGGATTAAATCAGCAAGGTCTGGCAAGGCCAGAAAAGGTGAGATTTGTTGTGGCAAACCTGAGCCGCTTAACCTCTCCAAGTCTGAATTAATGACTTTAAATTACTTTATCTCTAACATTCCTCGTGGCAGAAGGAAGCGAAAATGGTTCCAAGGGTCTCAATTCACTCAATTTCTAGTCATCAGATTATAAAGCAAGTTACACATTCCAAACACATCCGACAGGTCTAACTGCAAGGTTAAGCATGCTGGTCTGCTGGCATCCCAATGAGGCCAAAAACAGCCCAGTCTATCTTTCATGCTCATGCTGGTATTTTTTACTGGAGATTTTCCAGAGGCGCCCATCTGTTCTTCCTTGTCACATGCTGTACCTGCCCCATTCTCCAAAGGGAGCACCTAAGCCTCCCAACAAAGGTACGAGGATGACTATCAGAGGCTTGTGAGGACTGTAAGTTCCATAAGCCAAGCAGAGGCACAAACTGGATTTTCTGCATCAAAATTCTCTATTATTATTACTATTGTTACTTTGTAGTGCCTCCAGGCTAGGTTCTCTATCCATCCAATGGACCTTTCTCCTGTCAACCCACCACCCCATTTAATGGTGGTGCTGGATAACACTAGACCAGTCCATGACAAAACATCAGCCATTATGGATGAGGCAGCTGACCTGATAGGTAAGATGATAAGAAATGCCATGCTGAATCAGATCAATGATCCATCTGGTGCAGTACACACAGTGGCAACCCAGCTGCTCCCAGGATTCCTCAAGCAGGATGGGTGCAAGACCTTCACCTGCTCAAGGTCCTCAGGAACCAGTATATGCAGGCATGCCACCTCTAGTACTAACAGAGACCGCACAAAGAAATATAGAAACAGAGAAACAAAGTGAGTCAGAAGGGGCTTCCTGGGCCATCTAGTCTGACCCGCAGCTCCAGCCAGCCCCACTATGACATGCCTACCATGTGCATGTTCATTGCCAGGAGGCTAGTAGCCACTGAAAGCCTCCTCCTCAGTGAATCTGTCCCATCCCTTTTAAAGCCATCCAAATCGGTGGCCATCACCACTTGCCATGGCAGCAAATGCCATAGCTTAGTATACACTGTGTGAAGATGTCCTTCGTTTTAGCTGTCCTGCATCTCCACCCATCAGCTTCATGGGATGCCCCCTTTGGGTTGTAGTATTATAGGAGAGGGAATGAAATCCACTCCAAGCGTGATGCTGCTGCTGCAACTGTTCCTACGGAGGCAGGTGGAGCACTACTTAGTATGGTCTTACAGAATCAGTCTCATTTTTGTGGTCTGCGGATGCAGACAAGGTGCTTAGGCAGGTTCAGCCAGAAGCCTGTGCGATTCACAACCATGGGAACACTTCAGAGGAAGCATCCTGCGAACAGGGAGTGCTATGACTTGGTAGAGGAACTCTCTTTACACCCTGCTGCATTTGGCCACAGCATGGATGAGTCCATCAGTGCACCTGGGCACTGGTGGTGCAGCCTATTGGCTCTATTGGGTAGTGGCAGAGTTCCATCCCAGCTGCAAGTCTGAATTAGCCAAAATGCTAATATTCTGGGTAGATGCCCTATCCCAAAAGATCAAGTCTTGCAGAACGTGCACACATTTGGACAAGCGCCTTGCTTCCTGGGCCAGGGGTACTCTCCAAGGAAAGAAATAAAGGCACAATGGCAGCCATACTAAACCAGACATCTGCTCAATCTGAGCAATAATGTTTACAGAAGGCACCAGATTATTTATCTACCCAGCTAGACAAATCTTTGCTCCTGGCAACCATGTGACACTGAAGTCAAAGCAACTGTCTCTGGTCTGAGAGATCTATTTGAGAACAGCAGACCGAGGATGTCCTATTGAAGATGAGCAGTAGTCTCAAATGCAACTCCTGAAGGAAGAGTCCTCCAACCCCCCCTGTCTACATCATGTCAAGGCACAGTGTAAGCCTCAGCATGTTTGTGACATCAGCAGACAGGCATCCAATCTATTCCCTCTACTGACACACAAATTTAGAAAAAAAGGAAGGCGTGATGCTCATTGTGGAGAAGCCTTTGGATTGTGGTGCTGGAGGAGACTCCTGCGAGTCCCTTGGACTGCAAGGCGATCAAACCAGTCAGTCCTAGAGGAGATCAACCCCGACTGCTCTTTAGAAGGCCAGATACTGAAGATGATGCTCAAATACTTTGGCCACCTAATGGGAAGGAAGGACTCACTGGAGAAGACCCTGATGCTAGGAACCATAGATGGCAAAAGAAGAAGGAGACGGCAGAGGATGAGGTGGCTGGATGGGGTCACTGAAGCAGTCGGCGTGAGCTTGGGTGGACTCCGGGGGATGGAGGAGGACAGGAGGGCCTGGAGGAATATTATCCATGGGGTCGCGATGGGTCGGACATGACTTCGCAACTAACAACAGCAAGCATAACTTGATGTCAGGGCAAGGTAGACCAGTGTTTAATCCTCAGGTGCTCTGATGTTGACTCCAGAAAGAAATGGTGTTCTCCACTCCCAAACACAGCAATATTATGAAACTTTCTAGGATCTATTCTCAATGGACTAAAACTAGAATGGCTGCTATGTGTTAGAGCCAAGGAACATGGTAAGCTGCATTATATGGACATTGTCACTTCAGACTGCAGGTGGGGAACAGAACCTTGGAGTGAGTTCCCATCAGGATTTGGAAAAAGTTCACCAGAATTTGTCCCTCTAGAATTCACAGACTTCTTCTCATGCTCGGCCTAGTTTTGCAAAGGGAGCCAAGCAGAAAGTAAGCCCATAAATACTTATAGAATACAGGCTGTGCAAGCGGCAGTCTTTTTTCTGATCAGGTGTGGCAACAGGAACAAAGGCTGGTGCATTTGCTGCAGAAGAGAGATGCTGCTTGTGCAGCACATGGGTTTTGATTCCTGGAGAGTATCCACAAATGCTGGGTATGCTGACTAGGAACTCAGATCCAAGGCTGCAACAAAGCAGGCCATAGTCTGGGGAACTATGCCCAGAGAATTCATTTGATTTCCTGGTTCAGTACAGATTCCTCCACATTCCTAGTCCTCAAGCTTTCTGTACAGCCTGAAGTGCCTAATCTTGGAAGTTAGCAGAGTCAAGTGAGGTTGAAATGTGGATGGGTGACTTAATGTTGTGAACTGTCCAGAGCACTTTGGCTATGGGCGGAATAGATATAATGCATAACAACAACAGCAACAATTCCATGTTAACTAGAGCCAGCTTGTCAGGGAGCACGCTCAGGCAGGTTTCATTTTTGGTTTCGTTTTAAACTGTTCAGACATGTAACTCTCCTGGTTCTGTCTGAATTAGTACCATCTAAGACAAGAGAGTAAAAACAAGAGTGCCCCCAGGTGTACTATTACCCATGTTTAGATAGAAAAAAGGCCTACAGCCCCAAAGGTCTAGAACTTTCCATCTAAACTTGCACAGAATTGCCCGTCAGTTGCATATAGCAACTCCCAACAGACAATTCGTCTGTCTGTAAAGATACCCACCAAAGAAAACAGCATCTTGGAGGAGACCGTCACTCATACTCAATTGTAAGATGCCTCCCTGTGTGGCAACACAATCCTCTGTTGGGGACTCTTAAGCTTCCAGAGCTACTGCACAGCATGAAAGTTTAAAATGAGCCTGAATTCAGAACATTCACGACTAGCAAGTGGCTCTTCTGAGTTGACAGATGTCTTTTCTTTCTGCTCCTTAAACACTGTGACATGGACACACTACAGACATGCGTATGTTGTATGATCATGTAAGGTTTATTGCTTACCTACGTAACATTGAATAGCACTGATGTCCAAGTTGGAAGACAGGAAAGAATTTCCTACTGGGTAAAAAGGGCCACTCACTACTGGGAGGGCAGCAGGAGGGGAGAGCAGTGGATTATCCTGGGCGGCATGGGAGGGGCCTCAGTTCCACCTCTCAGTTTGTCCCAAAGAACCTGGATTACACCAATGAAAGCAGCTAGGAAGGGCACCCCACCATATGATTCTCTACGCACTGCCACTGGTGATGACCACCAATCCGGATGCCTTGAAAAAGGACAGATCGATGAGAAGACTATCTAAGGCTACTAGCCTTGCTGGCTATGGGTCACCTCCTTTACCAGAGATGACAGGCCCGCATACACCACATGCTGAGGAGCTTGGGCAGGAGGAGTTTGGCACCCATCCAGCTTGAGGGATTCTGTGGGCAGCTGGTTGCCACTGTGGGTACAGTGCTGGACTAGATGGACCTTGGGTCTGATCCAGCATGGCTTTTCTTATGTTCTGTCCAAAATCTTCTTGAGGAGACTCCGAGGGGATCTGTTGGCGACATGCAGGTACATGAGGGGGTGCCACATGGAGGTGAGCAGAGACCTGTTCTCCCCTGCAGAGGAAGGCAGGACGCGCTCCAATGGAGCAAAGCTCAGGGAGCCAAGCTTCCATTTGGATGCCAGGAAGCACTTCCTGATGGTTAGGACCCCGAGGGTGTGGAATGGGCTTCCACGGGAGGTCGTTGAGGCCCCATCGGTGCGGGTGTTCAAAGATAGGCTGGACGTCCACATGGTGGGCATGTCATGAGCGGAGCCGGCTGGAGCCGGGGGTCAGACTAGATAGCCCAGGAGACCCCTTCTGACTCGCTCAGTTTCTATGTTTCTTACCTCCCATCCTTCCATATCAAGGCCTCTTTTTCCATAGATGTCATAGATAGCTCTTGTCTGTGGGTCACTGAGCACTGAAAATTAAAACCGGAACAGGTTTAGAGCCTGTAGCATTTGAGGCAGAGTTGAAACAAACAAATTTATACTCTTGCTTTCTCTCTCTCCCGCCCGTCCCAACTATATTTTTAGAAGGCAAGAACCAGGCCATGGAGCAGATGCTCAGAAATGCTACACTGTCAATCAAGAGTACCTGTATGATATACCTATTTGAAAATCTAGATTTACGTTAAGTGTATCCTCATAATCTCTTAAGGGAGGCCAGTTTACAGGGGAATGTTATTTTTAGAGTCAATTTTTCAAAAGCACAGCTCTTGGAAAATGAATGCTGTAGAGTTTCACTTTCACAAACATCACTTCCCCCTCACTGCCATTAAGAGCGTATTCCCATATATCCAGAGGCCTAAATAAGAATGTTGTAAATGATCCCACCCACTTCTCAGTCTAATGGGAGAAAAAGAAATGCTGACCATTCAAAAAATGCCAGAGTCAAAGTTCTTTAGTTAATCTCTGGGATTTAATAAGAAATCATTTAGTCATCATCTCACTTTAGTCTCCCTCTTAGCCAAAACTTCTGGACGACAAGCTCTATTGGTGCTGCAGTTTTTCTACAGGGGGAAAAAAATCTGGCAAGCTCCTAATTCACTTATGTTTCAGTTACTTCTCCCCAAATTTCCAAATAAGCTGCAAACTATCAATAATTCAGATGCATGCAAAACTCAACCAAATGTAGATAACCAACTATAAACAAAAGGACTAGAGTTTTGATGAAAATTGGAGCAGAAACATACACAGTGATGGCAGAACTACAAATCTGACAAGCATATGTAATCTTCACTGTACAGAATCCTCACCCAGGATACTCCAGAGTTTCCCAGTGGCTGATAACATCAAATTTTCCAGCAACTCTTCCCCCATCACAAACCAAGATAAGAGATAAGCTTTTATAGGAGATTGGAAAGTCTTTATTTCAGAGAGAAACATCTACTGTGATACTTAGTTAAGTCTAATTATAGGAAAATTGCATGCCAAGTTTAGCAAAGAGTATCTCAAATGAATTATAGCCCATACTTTCTGCAGCGGAAGAAATTCTCATCTTGACTGTAATATTTCACGGGAAGCAAAACCAGCCTGATGAGAAACACTTATACTTATGACTGCTTTGGATGACTATTGCAGTGCTGACACAGTTGGATTTTTTAAAATTTCCTTTCCAGATCATGAAGTTCTATCTGCTTGGTGCAGAGAAAAAAAAGTAGTACCCTAGCCTATGATGACACATAATCCCTGCATTTCATGCCAAACCGTCCAGCACAGGTTCTGGGATTCACAAGGCTCTGGTTGGGGGGCAGGAGGGGGGGACTTGGTTCTTGACCAGGCGTCAACCTGGATAATCCAGGAGACCTCTCCCCTACCCACCCACCACAGCCTGCAGCCTGGCTATGTTGCCTTTCTAAATGCTTATGTGGCACGGAGAGTGATAGCATTTGGTTAACAAAGGTAGATAAGTTTTTGCAGATGACCTGGAGATCTTTCTGAGCAGGTTCAGGTGACTGCTTACAACAATTTCTAGAAAGAGTTTCTGTGTCACTTGTAGCCAACAGAAAAGTGAATCTATGATGCCTTGAAGGCTAAGAGACTTGAAACATACTTTTGCGGACTGGAGCCCACTTCATCAGATGCTTCCCAACACTGTGCTGCCTGTGAGAGGCTACCCACATCCATCAGACCTAGCAGGCACCAAGTTATGGAGATGTGTAAAAGAATAACTCATGTGTTGCACCAGACAAGTTGCTGGCCTGTGATCCTTTAAAAAATTCTAAAGCAGCTGGGTATTCAGATCTTTGCAAGAGGAGAAGGACATGAGAGACATATCAGAATGCCGTTGTCTGCCTCTATTCTTCCAGGTCTGGCTTGATTTGGCTTTAATGTTTCCTGTAACTCAAAGAACAGCTCCAAACACATTAAAAAGGGAAGTGGGACTAGAAGCCAATATCAGACCCAAGAGATATGTACAGTTCTGGCCAAAAACCAAACCAAAACAAAGCAGGATGCTGGTAGAATGAAATGCTAATGAGGGGGAGAGCAGTCCATTCTCCAGATGTTTTGACCTACAACTCTTATCAGCTCTGCCCAGCACAGACAATGGTGAGGGATCCTGGGAGCAGGAGACCAAACCACAGATTGCCCAGCCCTTTCCTAAGGAACCTGCCAAGCAACTATGCCCTTGAGACAGCCTGCCCCAACCTGGAGTCCTTCGGTTGTGCTGCATTCTCAGCTCAAGTTGTTTCCATCCAGTCTGGATGCAGCTTCCCTCAAGCTGGGGAAGTATAAACTAGGCTCAAGAAAGAGAAGAGAGATTCTGAATCTGAGGGTCTTCCACCTTAAGACAGATCAGCAGGTGGCAATCCCCCCTTCTGTGCACCTCTGCCTAACAGACTTTCAGAAACAAAGGTTTTGTAATGCACAGCTAGATGGTTTTAAGCAAACATGGGTGCAGAAGTCAAAGGAAAATCACCTTTCCTTTCCCAGAGCCCTTCTTTTACATCAATACCCAAAGTTGTTACCCATTGGTATTCCTGGCCCAGAATCACAGAACTGGAAGGGGCTAACTGGGGCCAGAGTCCAATCCCTTGCTCAGTAAAGGAATTCAGTTTAAAGCAGCCCTGCAGACAGCCATCCAGTCTCTGCTTGAAGACCTCCAGAGATGGAGTGCCCGCCACCTTCCTAAAGCAGAAGACTCCATGGTTTGGCTGCTCTGGCCTTCAGGAAGTTTTCCCTCATCTTCAGCTGCAATTTACAACTTCAACCCATTATTTCATGTCTTGGATGAGAGAGAACAGGCTGCAGTGCTCTCCTGAAGAGAGTAGCCTTCTGTTCTCCAGCTAAACATAGGCAGTTCCTTCTACCTCTCTGCATGTTACTTAGCTTGTAGTCCCGATCATCTTTGCTATACCTTCTCCTAACACATTCCTTATCTGATGGCAGGGCTGAGCAGAGCAAAGGGGAACTTTTGTTCCCCACAGCTGAGAAACTCTGCATCTGTTGATGCAGCTAACATTGTATTTGCCTTTTCTGAAACCATGTTGCTCTGCTGACTGCTCTTCCGCTTGCGTCCAGCTACAGGTGCAAACCCTTTTCACATACAATGTTGTCAATCCAGGCAGAGCCCATCTTACACATGGCTCTTACTCAACACCCCCTCATCCAGTCGGAGAGACCACACACCAACAGCATCTCAGTCTTGTCTGGATTTGACTTCAAGTTTGCTAGCCTTCATCCGGTCCATTGTGGCAGCCAGACATCATCCAAACCTCTGGATGACCCCGCTCATTGGTTTCATGTAAATGTTGAATAGCATAGCAGACAGAACAGACCCCAGAGGAACTCCATACTGGAGAAACTATGGGGCTGAACAATATTCTCCAAGCACCAGCTTCTGGAGATGCCCCTCTATGCAGGAGCTGAACCACTGCAGTGCAGTGCCCCCTACTCCCAACTCAGAAAATCATCTAAGAAGGATACTATGGCTGACGGCATTGAAAGCCACTGAGAGACCAGCAACATCAACAGGAACACACTGTCTCACTCCTGGCACAGGTCATCATACAGGCAACCAAGGCTGCTTCTGTGCCAGAAGCAGGCCTGACACCTGACTGAAATGGGTCTGGCTGATCAGTTCCATCCGAGAGCACCCGGAGTTGCCTGGCAACCCTCCTCTCAAGAACCTTGCCGAGAACAGGAACATTTGCTACTGGCCTAAAGGTATTCAAATCTTCTGGGTCACGGGAGGATTAGTTCAAAAGTTGACCCACCACTTCCCTTAAGGCAGCATGGGACCCCCTGCTCTTGGCAGGAGGCATTAACCCCTGGCCCAGCCGGTTATTCCTTGCTGGCTTTTGTAAGCCAAGAGGGGCAAGGATCTGGTACAGAGATGGTCACATGAATCTGACCAAGCTCCCTGTCCACTTCCCTCAAGCTGCACCAATGGAAACTCATCCAATAAACCTGGACCAGAGTCCAAGTCCTGGTGGATGCAACAGATTTTTTTTTCCTTCAAGTGCCCCGAGAATAAATTACAATAGTCAATGGTCCTTGAGGAGACAACAAAGATTTGTAAAAAAAAGTCTGGTTTGGAAGGGCTGAGTTCCCATGTGCGCATGCATGTTTAAAAAACAATGGACTCTCAAACTTCGGGTGACTCTATTTCTGAGCTTTAACTTGTGAGCTTCTTTATAAACCCTAAAAACTTGAGCATATACTGAGCCCAAACTGAAGCCAGCAGTCACTTTGTGTTTATGAGCAGATTCTTCCACTATCAAGGCCTACATAAAGGCTCTTTTCAGTACAGAGCTATATAATATTTTTATGTCCCCCTTTAAGTTTGAGTCAGATGTGGGTTCTCCAGCTGGAGGTTGCAGGTTCTTCTATGACTTCAAACATGCACATTTTCCACTAATGGGACAACACTAAGAATACTGCCCAACTACCGATGCTCTAAAATCAAACGTGCAAAAGCAACTTTATAAAGTGCAGAAGAGGATCGCTCTCTGGATACCAGCAATGTACCTGCTGGGAAAATGCAACACAGGCTACTGAAGCAAGCGCAGCTGCAGTTCCACAACATCCACTGACCTTCATAAGCCTGATGGAGAAGGTTGAAGAGCTGCTCTGCCTGTCTCTTGAGCTCTGGATCCCTGTGCTTGTCCGGATGGTACAACATACACAGCCTGCGATAGGCAGCTTTCAGCTCTTCCTGAGAGGCCTATGAGAAGAAAAGAAATCCAATTATAGCACAATCAATGCAGTTAAGCTGCTATCATCTTCAAAATCTGCTCAGAAATGGGAAACCATCAGACACACTCCAGCACATTCTGCCCCACAAAATGGGTAGCATAATGAAACCAAGCTTTGTTAGAACCTGTTGGTGGGGGGGAGGCAAAACCCATCTATTTAGTACATCAGTAATAGTAATAACAATACCACCACCACACTTTCCAAGCACTGAAATGCCTGAGAAGTATCCCAGCTTCCCTTAAATGCCCCCCTCCCCCAGTCGGCCAGCATTAGCATTTATAGAGCACTGGTCCAGGGCTAGGGGCTGCACAAGCACCAGAGGGCAGGGCTCTGCCCCTAGGAGCTCACCAACTAAAATATTGCATCTCACTATAATGCCATGCTGTTTCTGTCTGTTAACCTGCTTTATATATGACTTGCCGTGGGAGAGCAGATTAATTTAATACATATTGTTGGACAAGCAAGGGGAATGGGGGGGGGAGAGATGAAATTGGGGTAAATGAGGCAAGTCCTTGGCTAGAGACATTGACTCAAGCATACTTACAAGCTGATATGGAGACAAAGGAGCCTCACAGCTCTTGTGATCGTTCATTTCACAAGAGCTTTCATGTTGTGAGCCGCCCCGAGGCTTCGTTGCAATGGGGGCGGCACAGAAATGTTTTAAATAAATAAATAAATAAATCTCAGGGACAACCAGCTTGTCCAAGGCAGGCTCTGGCCTGCGGCAAGCAAGATGCATCTCCAAGGAACCAACCAGGGAAAACAGAAGCTAGTTGTGTTTTTAAGGCAACAGTCATGCCCAGCAGAGTCAAGGCTGTTGCACTTATGTCCTACTCGGGGATTTTGCACTGGGGCCTCTGGCTGGGCACTATATGAGCAGACTGCTGAACCCTTGACCCAATCCACTATGGCTCTTCTCATCTTCTTCAACTATCCATCTAAGACATGGGCAGAAAAGCAAGCCCAGAAGAGTGTACAGACTTCTTGACAATGGTGATGCAATGAGGGGAGATGAGACCCTGCTCAACTTCTCCAATGTTTTCACGCAGCTGCAAAGAGCACCAAGGCACAGGCCATTTCACTAGCTACTTTCCAGGGACTTATTGGCTAAATTTGCCCAGAGAGAAACTTGATAAGGCTCCTACCCATCCAGTTGCACGAATTCTGTATTAATGGGGATGATCAGCAACAGATTCAGGAGAGGCAAAAGCGGTCTTTACTTCATATGGTGCATAATCAATTTATTCACTGCCAAAACTTGAGGCAGGTTAAATGGATGTAAGATGGAAAGATGATGAAGACAATTCTCCTTTTCTACCCACAGAGTATTAAAAGGGGCTTACATAAACTGAAGAACTCACAAGTAAAATGACAATTAGCAAACTGCAGCTTGATCAAGAGCAAGGCCCTAAAGCCAGGCAGGAGCAGGAAACTGGGATGGAAAAAGCCATTTTCCATCCCACAGACCCTCTACAATTTAGCAGTCACTTTACCAACATTTTGCAACACAGTGGTGACTATCTGCTGCAGAGGTTTTGAGAAGAGAACATTCCATTTGTCCTTTACACCTACATAATCGTTTGCTGCCAAAATAAAGCAGCAATATGATTCTTATGCCACCAGCGGAGCACATAGGCCCACGTGCTCCGCACTCCTGCTTCAAAGCCTTGGTAGGTCTGTATGGGAACAGATGGTCCACAAGGTAACCATGCCCAAGACCGTCTCTTCAGATATAAAGACCAAGAAAAGCACTTTAAACTGATCCTGGTTACAGGCAGGTAAACAATGCAGCTGAAATACGTGCACCAACCTTCAAGTCCATCTGCTCCATTTGAGGCCATCTGAACTTTTTTAAGCTGCTGTGGAAGGCAATTGCAGTAATCTAATCTGGAAATAACACTTCCTGCTGTTAGGCCCACGTGCTCTAAAAGGACAGTTGACATGTAAAAGAAACTACTGAGAGCATTTGCTACTGCAGCACCCAAAGAAAGAGTTAGGTGAAAGAATACCTCCCAGGTGCATGCTTCCTTCCACAGAAGGAGCAGAGAGCTGTCTGAAATGGGTTGCCAGCTCTCTCCCAGATGATCAAAATACCCTAACCAGAAGCACTTCCATTTTATATGGACCAAGTTTTAGCTTTTTCACATGCAGTCCATTCCTACACTGAAGTCCATTCCTATCACTTCCACTGCCTGCCCAGCATCAGCGGACTGGAACAAGAAGTAGTTGTGTTGTGTGCATACTGGTAACACCTCTGCCCAAACCTCCAGATGTTCTTTCCTATGAGTTTCATAGATACCTCAAATAGTGTGGAAGACAAGACGCAATCCACAGCTCAAAGGCTTCATGATGCCACCTGCATTTATGGTGCTTCACACAAGCCAATGCAAAACATAACACAAACCAGCTTGTTGCCACAAAGAGCTTGTCATCTAAATTTAGGCAGGGATAGGGGAAGAAAGAGGAAGACATCTGGGTAGCAAAAGATGATGTCACAAAGTGACACACACCTTGGCTTCATAGAAAAGGTGAATTTTGAGAGGATTTTGTACAACAATGGAAATAGTACAGGTAACAGACAGCACACTTGCTTTGCACGCTCGACCCCCTGCACATCCAAATTAAAGGATCTGGAGTAGCAGGGCTGAGCAAGACTCCTAGAATGGAGCTGCTCCAGTAGGGCTAGAAAAGCTTTCAGCCTGAGACAAGGGCACACAATCCAGAGCTAAATCAGTGGTGGGGAAGTTCTGTTAGCCCAAGGATCAAGTTGCATTTCAGAAAACCTCTCTGGCCTGCATTCCACAGCACTGTATGGCAGAAGCCAAAAGGACAAGGCAAAGCTGTAAGCCTACCATAGCTTAAGGGTCTCTTACTAGCAGTTAAGCTTAAGAGAGGCATTTCAACCTTTTCAGAATGGGAAAAGAGAACAAAAGTCAGGAAACAACCCCACAATCAACAGCAGCGGTAACAGGTATGGCCTTCAGGAGAACCCCAAAGACCCAGATTTGTTCACATGTCTGAAGGTCCTGTACCCTTCAGCTAGCTGCACCCTCTGAATGGCAGGGAAAGCCAGATGAGGTGAGACTGAGGGAGCTGGGTCTCTTCAGCCTGGAGAAGAGGAGACTCCGAGGGGATCTGTTGGTGACATACAGATATGTGAGGGGGTGTCACATGGAGGTGGGTAGAGAGCTGTTTTCCCCTGCAGAAGTGGGCAACATGTGTTCCAATGGAGAAAAGCTCAGGGAACCGAGGTTCCATTTAGGTGCCAGGAAGCACTTCCTGACAGTTAGGACCCTGAGGGTGTGGAATGGGCTTCCACGAGAGGTGGTTGAGGCCCCATCGGTGCGGGTGTTCAAGGATAGGCTGGACATGCACATGGTGGGCATGTCATGAGCGGAGCCAGCTGGAGCTGGGGATCAGACTAGATGGCCCGGGAGGACCCTTCTGTTTCTATGTTTCTAGCTGAGCCAATTGTCTGACTGCATAAAAAAACTTCACACAGACGTTCTGCAAGGGAGTGTTTAGCATAAGGAGGCAGGCAGGGAGAATGAAGGGAACCTCTTAAGATCAATGGACCATTTTAAAATTTGTTTCAGCACAACTAAAGAAATTTCCACTGGCTAGAGACTGGAAATGGCAGGATATTGAACGCCAAGCTAGAAGGAACCTCTACTGGCTACAGTAGTCTCAGGGAGTTCTAGCCATGTTTCTTGGGATTTTCCAGGGCCACCCAACAGAGAGTTGGAATATAAAGATACTTAAGAAATAAAATGATTAAGACTTGCAATGACAGATTTTTTTTAAAAAAACAAAAAGCAATATACAAATGCATTCTAGTAATATACTTTAAATGCCATGTACCTGTAGGTCTTAATTCCTTTTGATTATTGCAGAAATTGGCCACGCTGCTTATATCTTAGAAATAAAAGGTCAGGTTGCTGCATATATAAGATTATCCTCTTTCTCATGAACGTATCAGCAGAAAACTGCATTAGGTGAGAATGGAGCCATTTCTGGTAAAAAGCTGGAATTTAAAAAGTTTTTTTCTCTTTCTTATTCATACTTCTTATTTCAATGACAAGGGAATCAGATAGACCTGCCCAGATTCTGAAAGCCCACTAGCCAGTAAAGAAGTCATCCTTTCTTACCTTCTGCTATTTCTTTTCACTCTCTTGGTTATTAAAATTAAAGTAGATGAGAAGGGAGTGGAATTTCCAGCTCGGCAATGACCTTCTCTAATCAAATTAGTGATAAATGGGTAAATGTGCTATTGATTAAGTAATAGAAATGAACAGTTCCATTTTTCACAAATATCATGTTCAATAAAATGTTAGATTGGGCCTTTCATCATAAGTAAATCACTAAGGTCATTGGTTCAATATTTCATGAGTGATAACCTCTCTCTAGCCACTCCAGAAAATACTGACAACATTTCAAAATGTAATGAGATACATAAGTCACTAATAATGATATTTTAGGTTACATTGTTATTACTCAAATTCAGGGCAAAATTAAGAGGCACCCATCTAGCTATTCAGGGATTAAGATCATCTATTTAAAATCTCAATCATCCAGTTACATCATGCAGGATGTAAATATGTGACAGATTAAATAGCCATATACTAACAAATTGCTAGGGACAGGTTTTCGCTGTCCTCATCTTCCTCCTCTCAAGCCCACAAAATTTATGACCTATTATTCCCAGATCAGGGAGCTCTCTGGAGAATTAAGTCTGCCCTATGCAGAACTGAAAAAGCAAAAGTGGCTCTCAGAGTTGCAGAGTTTCTGAAATTAAGTCCTGATGCAAACTTAATAATCTGATAGAATTCACTTTTTATGTCTCCTAAGAGCTTTGCTGTATTGCATGACTGAGGAAGAGGAAGGGACGGCCACACTAACTCTGGCTATTTTCTTTCAATGCTAACAGGGTCTGGCGAATCCTGGTGAAAGCACGGGAGAGCAGCTGCAGACGTGTGCCAGCCCCACTGGGGCTCCGTCACAACCTTTAATTCCCCCGTTCGACTGAGTTGCAGTTCAACACGTCAGGAGGGCACCAGTGTGTAGGAGGCTATTCTATAACCAGACTAGGGTCAGAGGAAGAACGGGAAGCGCAAGGCTATGTGGATGGGAACAGTCAAATGGCTGCCACTGAGATCGGCAGAGAAAACGCTTGCAAGCTGAACATGAGCGAGCAGGTATGGAGCACCAGGCAAATTTAGCAGGGACTGCACTAGCATCCCCGAGTGGCTATGAAAGCCTCGGCACTCAAACCCAAGTGGCACTTCTCTTTTCAAGCTGGTGTGGCCAACAGTAGACTCCCTCCGTTCCTAAGTCCACCTAGTTAACTTCAGGCTTCTAAGTTACTTGCCTGGTCACCTACAACTGTTAAATTCCAGCTCAGAGAGCTCTAACGAAAGCTTGCCTCTTCCTGCCTTAGGCTACGAAGGGGAAGACAGACTACTAAATGGAGGCCTGGTAAGGCCACAGAAGCTATTCACAAGGCTGCTATTCTATGACACAGCTACAGAACATATTATGGATTAACAAAAGAATAACTTGGGACATTGTTTTTAAGTATTTTAGGAAAGGGAAAAGCATTTTTTTTAAATTCCTTCCCCAAAGCCCACAATCTGAGCTGGACTTGCCTGGAACGGGCACCTTGATTCAGTCTTGATTTATGAGCTACCCAATTAAATGAGTTGTCATAATGCTCTTCCATTTTGAAAGGACATTGACAAGCCCCATTTCTCAGTTCCCACGTATTTCAAGTTTTCATCGTTGCTGGCAAATTACCTGGGAATCATGGAAATAAGCACACCCAGCCTCTGTGCCAACAACATCCAGCTTTCCATTTAAAGAACATATTTCTGTGTTTTCATGTTCTAGACGGAACCAAAATAAATAACCATAAAGAATATCACTGTGATAAAACATTTTGCCTGTAAATCCCTGTGAATATAGTGCTCTGTAAACAGGCATCTTGTTTGTTTACTCATCTTTCAGGACACAATCTTCTCAAGGGAGCTTCTACAGGATTTAAAAAAACATACATAGAACAAATTTACCAAATAATCCCCCGAGTCAACAATACATAAAGTGGAAGAAACACTATATCAGCCATACATGGCTGAGGATATGCAATGCTATGCTAGTCACAAAGTTGTGCCCGACCCACCACGACCCGATGGACAACCTTACTCCAGGCCTTCCTGTCCTCCATCATCCCCTGGAGTCCACCTAAGCTCACGCTCACTGCTTCAGTGACTCCATCCAGCCACCTCATCCTCTGCCGTCTCCTTCTTCTTTTGCCATCTATTGTTCTCAGCATTAGACTCTTCTCCAGGGAGTCCTTCCTTCTCATTAGGTGGCCAAAATATTTGAGCTTCATCTTCAGTATCTGGCCTTCTAAAGAGCAGTCAGGGTTGATCTCCTCTAGGCCTGACTCGTTTGATCGCCTTGCAGTCCAAGGGACTTGCAGGAGTCTCCTCCAGCACCACAATTCAAAGGCCTCAATTCTTCGGCGCTCAGCCTTCCTTATGGTCCAGCTTTCACAGTCATACATTGCAACTGGGAAAACCATCGCCTTGACTATACGCACTTTTGTTGGCAGGGTGATGTCTCTGCTTTTTAGTATGCTGTCTAGATTTGCCATAGCTTTCCTCCCCAGAAGCAAGCATCTGCAGTCACCATCTGTGGTGATCTTGGAGCCCAGGAAAATAAAATCTGTCACTACCTCCATTTCTTCCCCATCTATCTGCTAGGAAGTGATAGGACCAGATGTCATGATCTTAGTTTTCTTAATGTTGAGTTTCAAGCCAACTTTTGTGCTCTCCTCCTTCACCTGCATCAAGAGGCTCTTTAGTTCCTCTTCACTTTCTGCCATAAGAGTGGTATCATCTGCATATCTGAGGTTGCTTATTTCTCCCGGCAATCTTAATTCCAACTGGTGATTCATCTAGTCCCGCCTTTCTCATGATGTGCTCTGCATATAAGTTAAATAGGCAGGGTGACAGTATACAGCCTTGCCGAACTCCTGTCTCAATTTTGAACCAATCAGTGGTTCTGTGTTCAGTTTTCACTGCTGCTTCTTGACCCGCATACAGGTTTCTCAAGAGACAAATAAGATGGTCTGGTACTCCCATCTCTTTAAGAACTTGCCACAATTTGTTGTGATCCACACAATCAAAGGCTTTAGCATAGTCAATGAAGCAGAAGTTGATGCTTTTCCGGAACTCTCTAGCTTTCTCCATGTCCCAGCATATGTTGGCAATTTGATCTCTCGTTCCTCTGCCTCTTCAAAACCCTGCGTGTACTTCTAGTAGTTCTCGGTCCACATACTGCTGGAGCCTAGCTTGTAGGATTCTGAACATAACTTTGCTAGCATGTGAAATGAGTGCAATGATGCGGTAGTTTGAACATTCTTTGGCATTGACCTTCTTTGGAATCGGAATGTAAACTGACCTTTTCCGATCCTGTGGCCACTCTCGAGTTTTCCATATTTGCTGGCATATCGAGTGTAGCACTTCTACTGCATCGTCTTTTAAGATTTTGAATAGCTCAGCTGGAATACTGTCACCTCCACTAGCTTTGTTGTTGCTCAGACTTCCTAAGGCCCATTTGACTTCACATTCCAGGATGTCTGGCTCGAGGTCAGTGACCACCCCATCATGGTTATCAGGGATGTTAAGCTCTTTCTTGTATAGTTCTTCCATGTAATCTTGCCACCTCTTCTTAATCTCTTCTGCCTCTGTTAGGTCCCTGCCATTTTGGTCCTTTATCATGCCCATCTTTGCATGAAATGTTCCCTTCTTATCTCCAATTTTCTTGAAGTGATCTCTGGTCCTCCCTATTCTACTGTTTTCTTCTATTTCTTTGCACTGTTCATTTAAGGCCTTCTTATCTCTTCTAACTGTTCTCTGGAATTCTGCATTCAATTGGGTGTATCTCTCCCTTTCTCCCTTGCCTTTTGCTTCCCTTCTTTCCTCAGCTATTTATAAAGTTTCCTCAGACAGCCATTTTGCTTTCTTGCAATTCTTTTCTTTTTTTTAGGGATGGTTTTAGTTGCTACCTCTTGTACAATGTCGCGAACTTCCATCCATAGTTTTTCAGGCACTCTATCTGATCTAATTCCTTAAATCTATTTGTCACTCCTACTGTATATTCATCAGGAATATGATTCAGGTCATACCTGAGTGGCCTAGTGCTTTTCCCTACTTTCTTCAATTTAAGCCTAAATTTTGCAACACGAAGCTCATGATCTGAGCCACAGTCAGCTCCTGGTCTTGTTTTTACTGACTGTACAGAGCAGGGGTCCTCAAACTTTTTCAACAGGGGGCCAGTTGAAAGGTGTGGGTGATGGGCGCAGGCGACAAGGTGGTGTAGGCGGGGGGGGGGCACGGAGCAGGCACACACAGAGATCCTTTTCTCCGAGCGAGTCCCAAGCGATCTCTGTGCAAACAAGCTGTCGCCTCGCCCCGTGCGCAGCAAGCCCAAAACCTCTGAGGCGGTTGGATAAATGGGCATGGCGGGCTGGATATGGTCCATGGGCCATAGTTTGAGACCCCCATGGTATACAGCTTCTCCATCTTTGACTGCAGAGCACATACACAATCTGATTTCTGTGTTGACCATCTGGTGAGGTCCATGTGTAGAGTCGTCTCTTGGGTTGTTGGAAAAGAGTGTTTGCTATGACCATCGTATTCTCTCGACAAAATTCTGCCAGGGTTTACCCTACTTCATTTTGTACTCCAAGGCCAAACTTGCCTGTTATTCTGTTTATCTTTTGGCCTCCTACTTTGGCATTCCAATCCCCCATGATGGTAAGGACAACATTTTTGGTGTTATTTCTAGAAGGTGTTATAGGCCTTCATAGAACCGGGCAACTTCAGCCTCTTCAGTATCAGTGGTTGGGCCGCAGACTTGGATTGCTGTGATGTTGAATGGTTTTGCCTTGGATTCGAACTGAGATCATTCTGTCATTTTGGAGATTGTATCCCAGTACTGCTTTTCCTACTCTTTTATTGACTATGAAGGCTACTCCATTTCTTCTGAGGGATTCTTGCCCGCAGTAGTATACCTGATGGTCATCTGAATTAAATTCACCCATTCCTGTCCATTTTAGTTTGCTGATTCCCAAGATGTCGATGTTCAGTCTTGTCATCTCTTGTTTGACCACGTCCAGCTTACCTTGATTCATAGATCTTACATTCCAGGTTCCTATGGAGTATAGATCTTTACAGCATCGGACTCTCCTTTCACCACCAGATACATCTGCAACTGTGTGTCCTTTCGGCTTTGACCCAGTCGCTTCATTCTTTCTGGCACTACTAGTACTAGCCCTCAGCTCTTCCCCAGTAGCATATTGGACACCTTCCGACCTGAGGGGCTCATCTTCCGGCGTCATATCTTTTTGCCTTTTGGTATTGTCCATGGGGTTTTCATGGCAAGGGTACTGGAGTGGGTTTCCATTTCCTTCTCCAGTGGATCACGTTTTGTCAGAGCTCTCTGCTATGGCCTGTCCGTCTTGGGTGGCCCTGCACGGCAGAGCTCATAGCCTCATTGCGCTATGCAAGCCCCTTCACCATGGCAAGGCAGTGATCCATGAAGAGGGGCTGAGGTTAAGATGTGCACATTCAGCACACATCCCCTCTGCTGCTTGCAAACAGAGCAAGTCAGAAGAGGGTTCCAGGGCCATCTAGTCTGACCCTCAGCTCTAGCCAGTTCCACTCATGACATACCTACCAGGTGCATGTCTAGACTATCCTTGAACACCCTCACAGGTGGGGCTTTAACCACCTCCCATGGAAGCTCATTCCATACACATGGGGTCTTAACAGGAATTACTTCTTGGCATCCAAATCAAACCTTGGTTCCCAGAGATGAATAGTTTCATCTCCACTTCTAATGTTGTAATCTATTTGATTTTTGTAACTCTGCCAAACATGGCCCCTCTAAAAGATTCCTAATGTGTCTCCAGCAGAAAGCAGAAGTAGGAATGAGAGTAATGGCTTTACTCAACCTGATCCTAGCCAACAAGGAAGAAACAGTGGACCAAGTAACAGCTATGGGAACTCTGGGGGAAAGTGACCATGCCTTACTTGAATTCTCAATAATAAAGGAAGCTAAAACTAAATGTAGCCAGACATATACTCTGGATTTCAGAAAAGCTAACTTTAATAAATTCATGTGATGAGAAACCAAGTCCATGACAACCCACCTCAAAAGAGAAAAGGAGCCCAAGAAGGGTAGGTTATTTTTTACGGCACCAGTACAAACATTTTCAACAAGGAAAAAAGGCAGCAGACAAGAGGGAAAGCCCCATGCAGCTTCACAAAAAGCTAAGAGGTAAACTGAAAACAGAAGGGGCATGCACAGGAGCTGGAAGGAGGACCAGGCTCCAAAGGAAGAATACCAGCAAGTAGCAAGGAACTGCAGGGACGACGTCAGCAAGGCTAAAGCGATAAAGAGCTGAGGCTAGCGCAAAACAACAAAGAAGCCTTCTTCAAATACGTCCAAAGCAATAGAGAGGAAAAAGAAGGGAATTCAGCTTCACACCACAAATGGAGCAATGATAAGAGAGCCAAAGAAAAGGCAGGAGTGCTCAGCTCCTACTCTGGCCCGGTCTTCTCCCAGAAGAACAACGAACCTCCTGATGCAGGTGTAGTACAAGCCGAAGGGGCAGGAGGGCAGCCCAAGACTGGCAGGCACATGGTCCAGGATCTTCCAATTGGGCTACATGAGTTCAAATCTCCAGGGACCAATGAACTTCATCCCTGAGTCATATAAGAGCCAGTGGAAGAACTCTCAGAACCACATCTGTCATCTTTGAGAAATCATGGAAGACAGGAGAAGTGCCCAGTGACTAGGGAAGGGCTAATGTCGGCCCCTTCTACAAGGAAAAAAACATGAACCTGGAAACCATAGGCCAGTTAGTCTGACATCAATCCCTGGAAAAATTATAGAGCAAATTATAAAACAGTAGATTATTGGCCAGCACTCTTACTGTCAAAAGCAGTCACAGGACCAAACCAACAGGTCAGAGCTTGCTAAACATATTTAGGTTTTTTGTAAACGAGCTTTTGGTTAAACTTTACAATTGATTCACTGAAACCTACAAAGCCACATTATCACAATTTGTTAGTTTTTAAGGCGTTATATTCTGTGGTAGGATGCAAGTTGAAGAGGGTTGCTGAAATAGTGGACATTGCAGATCACTTTGTACTACAGAAAGAAAAGGAGGATGTAGAAACCATACACAATGGTACAAAGCAATTCTTTCCAAAGAATGGAAAAAAAAATATTTAACATGTGTGTCCTTTTTTTTTCCTCCTGAAACATGGCCGCCTTCTCTGAAATTAATAGAAAATGTTTCCATTGGGCTGCTTAGTTAGGCATGGTAAGAATAATTAGTATAAAACAAATAACTGCCTTTGCTCAATTTAGAACAGTTCCAATACATAAAACACAATCAACAATAAACAAGATCCAGGACAACTTGACTAAAATGCTACTGATGAGAGAAAAGGGCATTTTACAAAATAAAATTAAGTGGAAGCAAGCACAGCAGAGGAGAATGAGATGAGCCACCTTGGGTTATTTGCAAGAGGAGTAAAGCAGAATATAAATATGATGTACTAATAAAGTAATAGTGAACAGCCTGCCCCAGTGGATTAGAACATCAGATGAAAGATTAACTGATTCTTGTCTTTCTCATTCCATGCACCTGGTGCCTACTTCGTATTCTTTTCAGTGCCAGGTAAAGACTCCCCTCCTCACAATATTCTAACAGTTTAACTTTTAAAATTTGTTTTTAAGTATTCCATTTTATTCTGTATTGTTGCTATGTCTGTGCTGAATCACAGAAACTGCAATGGCTGGTATAGCTTTATTTATTTTCTAATTATTTTAAATTAATGTATATGCCTTTTTTTACCATGTGTTTAATTTTAACTTTAGGTAACTGCCCAGAGAGCCTTGGCTATCGAGCAGTGAAAAATAAATAAATAATCCTAGCTCCCACTCAGGGCAGGATCCCACACACTGTAGAGAAAACGCGGCATTCCCAGTTGGAGAGTTCAGACTTGAAAGATGAACTAGACAGAGGAGACGGGTTGGAATGTGGCATGGAAATGTCAAGGATAACAAGTGCGATTTGTAAGACAGCCTCCGAGGACCCAAATGCCTTGGGTTCAGGGGGAGACAGCGCACACCAGGGTGGGCCTGAGCATGTGTGATGTGAATCTATCGAACCAGCGAGCTGGCACCAAGCCAAATGAATGGCCGATTAAGTGTTGCTTAATCCAGTGCTACTGCCACCTGGCCCACAAGCAGCAGGAAACTCCTTAAGGATGGAGTCACGCCTTCGCTGAAAGGAGGGGAGGAAGCAGGCTCCAGTTTGGAACCAACTCTTCACACGGGCAAGAGCGGCTCCCACTGGGAGGCATATTACAATGATTACTTTGGTATATAACCTTCTTTTGAAGTGCCCCGTGCCACAAAACCCACTTCTAGCTCATATAAAGGACTGTGTTTCAAAAGGCTTCTGATTAGATCCACTGGAAAGGGAAAAGGGGAGAGATGTGTTCACAACACATACAACTTCCCCTGCACAGGCTCTCATCCTGGGTCAGGTCAGAGGCCTGCCTTTCACACAGAAGTCTGATAACTTTCCTATCCCCAGCCAATGTGGAGGAGATGCCTCTGCCCCAAGGAGGAAACCCTGAGGGGAAACTTTTAAGAAGAAAGCTTACAATGTTTGGGAAAAGGATGAGTAAGGTGAGACTTGACAGAGGCATGCAAAATTATACCTGATGTGGAGAAAGTAGGTAAGGAGGCATTATTCTCTTTTTAGTGACACTAAAATTCAGTGGGGATATCCCATGAAACTGGCTAGTAGGAGATTCAAGAAAGACAGATCAAAGTTCTTTTCACAACACAGAGAATTAAAACTATGGGATTGGCTATCACAAGATGTAATGATGGCAACCAACTTCAAAGACTTTACAGGGAATTAGATAAATTCATGGCGAGAAGGCTATTGATGGCTACTAGCCCTGATACTAGTCCAGTATTGAAGGTAGCATGTTTCTCAGTACCATTTGTTGAAGGGCATATGTACGAGCACGCTTTTGCATTCTATCCTTCTGTGGACTTAGAATCATAACACAGTAGAGCTGGAAGGGACCACTGCAGCCATTGGGTTCAATCTCCTGCTTAGCACATGATGCCAAAGCAACCCACAGAGAGCTGGTCAGCAACTGCTTGAACAAAATGCTGGATCCTTGCTTTGTACTTGTTTCCTTGTTTCCAAGCATCTGGTATTTTTGCAGCTGCAATTTCAAGCAATTCTGCAGTACTGTGGGATAGAAATGCACTGCAAAGGTTCAGCTGAGATTTTCAGCATCTGAAGAGGTGACCACAGGCCACACAGAAGTGATGTGATCATCTTAGCTAACACCACGTGTTCTGAGGGAATAAATGAGAGAGTAGCCTAGTGTCACTCCACTTTTTCCCCCCAGGAGGAATAGATTTTAAATACTCCAGGTTTGGGGAGCCATGCAATAGAACAGACATACCAGATCAATTCACCCCAAGTTCCCTGTGCAGCTATGATTTCTTTTCATTTACATACTGCGTTCATTTTTGAGAATGAATGTTTGTTTCTGAAAACAAACAGGTTTTCAATTGCACGCATGCATGCAATTTTTAAATGCAGTAGAAAAAAACATGAGAAATTTAAAACCAGGCTGCAGGTGACAGAAGGCCTGGGTAACAGGCAGCAATTTTCACTGGTTGAAAAAGCTCAGCCAATGAATTTAAAGTTCTCTGCATATAAGTTGGCTATTGCCTCTAGTTTCCACTGTACTGCTATCTTATAGCTATCATGGAAGGGATGAATGTAAAGGTTTTGCACATTCAATTATGTCATGATCTTCCCCTATGCCCTTATTAAGGTCTAGAAAGCCAGTGGCACAACCATCAGGTTCTACACCTAGTCTCAACCATGTCATGTATTATTTACCTAATCCTACTCTATTGCATAAAGCAAGGGCATCAGAAGTCAGCAGGAGGACTGTGGAGCTTGATTAGGCACACAACTGAACGTCACAGGCATAGCCTTGGACTGTCTACTGAACAAGAAAATCTACTTCTTCCACTGATGGGAGAAACAGGGTTGAATCCCTCAGCTCACCTATTACTAACTGCCATTTAGTTCCTTGTGTTCCAACAGGTTACATTAGAGGGAATTAGGAAACAGCAAAGCTTGTTTCACTGACTCAGCTGGGAAAAGATACCCCCCAAAAAGTCTCCTGCAAGGTCCACAGTTCTTGAGGTATTTATTTCCTATATCTTTTTCTTTATATCTATTAAAGGCCCAAAGCTGTGAAACCTTAGTTTAAAAGGTGGACTACTTTGGGTTCAGTGACAGAAAGGGTAATCAACAGCTAGATTTTATCTGTATATTAAAGAGCTCACAAAGGACTACTAGATGGCAATGACAGAATGTCCCACAGTTACTGCAAATAGTCCATGTTTGTCTCATAGTTATGCCCCTTTCTTGCTTCCCCCAACCATCTCCATTTCCCCCCACCCACACCTCTGTAATGGCCAATTCTCACATCACTGTAGAACAAGTACTGGAAGCAGACACTTTAGCTCTTAATGATCGGGGAGTGGGGTTCTAGTTGTATGAGGGGATGAAAATTTTCTTTCTAGGTGTGCTCTGTGGATGATCCCTAGTTTATAAACATTGATGAAGGAATTCAGCATTTTATGGACCAAATGCCTAAAATATAAACACTCCATCAATCTTGCTATTGATGAAGTGATGAATTCCCCCTGTGACAGGCCTCTGCATTATGGAAATACTGGGTCTTTGTGGTTAGAAAGTAAAAATCACCTACAAATTAGGACATATTCACAAGCGTTTAACCAGAGTTTATCTTATCACTATTACTTTTGCCTAATCAAAGCCTGACTCCCCAGTGGAAGCACTCCACATGTGACCTCAATTCTTCCATAGCACCTCCTTTTCATCTTTGCCTCCCTCCTGCACCCCACTTTTCTTTTGCTCTCCTTGTCTTTCTCATTATGCACTGCTGCTTGCCCGGAAACCTCCTGTCTATTTAATATCCCCTCGCTTTCCCTCAGGCCAAGTGGGCTAGAATGGACTGTCATACAATTCTTTATTTAAACAGGCTGAAAATTAAAATATTAATGGAGCCAAACAGGTTAGTTTTTAATTGTCTGTGATATCTGTGCTGGCAATTCTTGTATACAAAGCAGGTGAGAAATCTCTCCCTTACCCATGTTTGCCAATAAACATAACATGCATACATTTCGTTCCAGATCTGCCTTCTCCAGCGTGGTGCTCTCGTAACTTCAATTAGGCCGAGCCGACATGCCCAATGGCCAGGAATGTTGGCATTCATAATCCAAAACATCTGGAGGACAACAGGTGGTGGGAAAGTGGAGCAAACAGCCCTCCCCTGCTCTCCCGTACAGAGATCTCAAAATGTGTTAATTACAACTCCCAGCATCCCCCACTCAGGAATGATGAGAGTTGTAGTCCAGCACATCGGGAGGACCCCAGGAAAGGGAAAGGGGAGACACGCAAGCTCAATCTTGTAACACGTTAGACTGTCCGTAAAAGAGGCCTCTTCACGCTCCACCTCGGCGGCCGGCCAGGTCCGCGCTCACTCCCGCCCCCACCTCCCTCCCTGCTCGTTCCCCAAGCGGCCCAGGTCCAGCCGCGCCTCACCTCCCGCCGCACGTTCAGCAACGAGTAATAGTCCTCGTTGTCCGGTGCCTCATCCCCCGAGGAGGCCGCCGCCATCTTGTCGACCTTTCACCCTCGTGCGCGCATGCGGCGGAATGGCGGCGGCGAGCTGCTGCCGCTCTAGGAAGCTGAGGGGAGGAGGAGATCGCCGCCTTCAGCGCCCCCTGCAGGCAAGAAGCAAGACTCGTCTCGGGAAAGGCTACGGAAGAAAGCGGAGCGAGGAAGAAGAAGGCGCCTGCGCGAGAGCGGGGCGGTCGCGGGCGAGAGAGAAGCATGCGCGCCGCCCCTCTTCCCCCGCCCTCTGTTGCTAAGGGGGACGCCAAGCCCCACCCACTCCTGGGAGGAGGCATTTGTAGATCAGCCCCTCCAAAGCAGGAGGCTGCAGGAGGTGGGCTGACGTGTGGCGCTGCTTGGGACGTAATATTATTAACCCCATATTAATTGAGGCCTTTGAATTGTGGTGCTGGAGAAGACTCTTGCGCGTCCCTTGGACTGCAAGGAGATCAACCCTGACTGCTCTTTAGAAGGCCAGATACTGAAGCTGAAACTCAAATACTCCGGCCACCTAATGAGAAGGAAGGGCTCCCTGGAGAAGAGCTTAATGCTGGGAACGAATGAGGGCAAAAGAAGAAGGGGACGGCAGAGGATGAGGTGGCTAGATGGAGTCACTGAAGCAGTTGGTGTGAGCTTGAGTGGACTCCGGGGGATGGTGGAGGACAGGGAGGCCTGGAGAAATGTTGTCCGTGGGGTTGTGATGAGTCAGACACGACTTCACTTCGAGATTACCAACAACAACAAGAACAATATGCATTATTGTGATGCCATAGACTTAGTTTGCATATGCAAACATAAACAAAGCCACACACCTCCTAACATCATCATCAGGAGCACCAGCAATTAACAGTGAGACATCCCACAAGCTGATGTAAAACCTGCCAAATGCCTCAGTGCAGAGGAAGGTCAACCTGGCACAGAAAGGAGAGCAGTGGTGGTGCCAGGCAGGCCTCCCTGGGAGGACAATTCCATAATCGGGGGCTGCCACCAAGAGGGCCCTCTCCCTTGTTGCCATGTTCCAAGCCTCCTTAGGTGGAGGACCTTTGGGAGCAAACAGGGCAGTAGCAGCCTTAAACTGGGGGAAGCAGTCGCTGAGTTTGCAGTCCAAATCCGTGCAAGGTTTTATCGTTTACCAGCTTGGCTCAGGTACAGAAGATGCAGGCAGTGGTTCAGCCTGTTCAGAATTTCTGGTCCTGCTTCTCCATCTTGGCTGCCGCATCTTGCACCACACTTCTGTGGTGTCTGCAAAGGCACCTTGCAGGTGTGATTCAGGCCACACAGCCAGGTATAAATGAATGAACAAGACAAATGAGATCTGGAGGTAATCATCCTTCTGATCTTAGCGAGTGATCTAAGCATTTGTAATGAGGACATGTATCTGAAGCACTTTAGGGTGTGGTCCTGTGTGTGTTCAGGAAGACCAAAGTCCTACAACTTTCAGCTGGGAAGTGCAGGGCATTTTTCTGCCTAAACACACTCAGGACTGCACTGTCAAGCATGTGCGAAATGCCGTAAAGGGCATAGGATGTCTGTCCGCATCCTTTGCGGTGATCTCTCCTGGCAGAGGGTCTGTGCAGGCAGAGGTGGTGCATTGGCTGCCATGACCTTTGCCTGCCCTGGGTCAGGGCAAGCAGTTTAGCTATTTGAACCTGGGGTCAAAACAACAGTCTGGTCCATGGGTTGCTGGGAAACTTTGCCAGGAGCTTTCTGGCTGGGAGGTGAGGGTGAATTAGTGCTGCTTATCAGACCGGAGCTGTGGCTCGAGGGCTTGTTTTCTATCTCTCCAGGAGTGTAGTGGATTCAAGGTCACAGGTATCCAAACACTGGGGACCTCTGATGAGCAGGTGACTTCCACTGCCGCTTGCTCTGAGCTTAGCTGCAGGGTTCTCAGGAACTGAGATGCGGGGAAATGAATTTTCTCCACTAAAATGGGTTGCTGTGAGGTGTCTCTGTGGTAATGCGAAGTATTCTGGGGTCTTTGGGTCTCCAGTGACAGGGTTCAAACAATGCAGTACACCATATTCAAGGGTGGTGTGGGTAGTTATCATGTTGTTTGAACCTGGTCATGCTAACGAATCATGACTTGTTAACCACACCCCAACCACAAACTATGGGTTCTTGTCCTGAGAAAGTTGTTTGTGTTTAACAAACCATGCTTTGTTGGTATGACTGGAATCCCATGACCTTAATTCAGCAGCAACCGTGCAGGACGCTTACGTGTGGGCTTTCTGTTGGCCCAGCCCAGTCATTTCCATTACAAAAGATGCCCCTGCCTGGGCTGAAGACTGCCAGTGTGCTGAGCTGGATCAGTGCCACTGCTGGCAGCATCAGCCTCTCCCTGGCCCGCCGTGTGCCGTTGCCAACAGGCACCTGCCACAAGGCAGAGGGGCTCCCCGGGGGTGGGAATGGGGGAGCCGAGGGTCAGTGTCCTGCCCCCTCCAGCATGGAGGCCGGGCTGGAGTGTCCTGGGGCCAAGGAGGCCAGGCGCAGTTCCACCCTCTGGTCCCTTTGGGCGAGTCAGTCCTACCCAGCCTGGTCTGTTGCGTGGAGTCTCTGTTGGGGTGAGGTAGGAGCAGCAGAAAGCTGGCCACACAGTCTCCTGTTTCTTGCAGAAAATGTGGGAGAAAATGTCTGGAGCAGACCCTCTCCAAGGCTGGCCTGCGGCTGTTGGGAGTCACCCTTGGGGCAGCCGGAGCGTCACGAATTGGAAAAAGGGGGGCTGGTGAGCCTCCTTTCTCCTCTGGAGAAAGGGCTCCGTGGTGCGGTGCCTGCAGGATCATTAAACAAGTGTGGGGGAAGGAGGGTCCACAGGCAATTTTGATGCACCTCTTTGAGGGCCAGGTTTGTCCACAAAGGCAGCTTTTTATTTCAGCCCCTCTTGCCTGGCCAGCTTTTTTGATGTGTGCAATTTTTCCTCTCCAAAAGCCAAGTGGCAAAACAATTTATGCTGCTGCAGCCGAGCGAGGTCTGAAATCCATTACTCCCGCTGCTTATCTTCAAAACAGAAGCCCATTTATCCTGGCTGCTCCCCACTTCACAGGCATCCAGGGCCACGCGCTCGTCTAGGGCAGGCGGAGGGGTGGGTGGGGTTGCGGGCAGCATCTGCCCCGTTTTGCGGCAGAGAAGGTGTGCCCCACGCTGTCGGCAGACCCCATTTGCGGGAGGACCGGCCGGCCAGGCACGGCTGCAGATGGCTCTCTGTGTCACCGATGAAGTCTAAGCCCTCCTCTATAATTCATAAGGAGAAATTACCTATAATCTTTTTATTATTCTCCTGTCATGGAGGCGGGATGGGGATTTAAGGCTATTTTTGCCATTTTCCTGACTGCTTCATCCCCTGCATGCTTGGAAAGCATGCTGAGCTGGGCGGGCGGGCAGGAAACTGCTGAGCAGGGAGGTTTCCAGTTCGCCCCCGTCAGGGGGGTCCAGGACTGGTGCCACTGGGAGGGCCAGTCGTGCCTCCACACACGTGTGTGTGTGAAGGCTGCCATGGGTCACAGCAGCCTTCCCCATAAGCTGGACTGGGGGAGCAAATGCCGCATCTACTAATGGACATTTGGGCAGGGGCAGCCAAGATTCACTGCACAGTTTAATCAGGGATTGGTGCTTGGATTTATCTGAGATTCAGTCATAAGTGGGACAAGTCTCGGCTCAGCAACAGAGTCCCTGCTTTGCATGCAGACAATGGGGAAATTCTCGCCTGCCGCCCCGGAGATCCTGCTGCTGCTGGTGCTGGCAGCCGGACCACATCGATGGCACGGGCTCGGGCAGGCCAAGGACTGGCTCAGTGCCAGCCATGTCCCACAGCGCTGCCCCTCAGGGCTGTCCTAGGGGAGCCCTGTCTGGGGGGATTGCCCTGCACCCCAAAGCAGGCATTATCGGCATTAGGGCCACGGGCAAAGTACCGTGTTGGCCTGGATGTGGCCTGCCTGCTCAGGGCATGCTGTGCTGGAGCTGGCGGCCGGAGCCGGGATGCTGGGCTATCAGGACAGCAGCCTGCGGCGTTTCCCCGGCACGGGGTGTCCAGGCTCCGAACCGGCTGTGCCACCCAGGCCTACCCTGGGAAGGACAGTGAAGGACTCTCGGTTTGGGCTGCTGGCTGCGCTGCCCAGCTTATTTGCCTGTACCCGAGTGCACAGCCTGTTTGGCTGGACAGCCAAATCCCACTCTGGCAGAGCTCGGGGGGGAGGGGGGCTCATCCCAGAGCTGGGCTGGGCAGGGCCAAAGGCAAAAGGCCTTCCCCAACCCAGTGCTCTCTGTATTTACCAGACCATAAATCCCATTATGTGCAGCTAGCTGGGCTCGGGGGGCACAACACCAGCTGTCCATAACTTCTGTGGATGGTTTGTATTTCAGTTCTCCAGATGCCCAGGTAGTCCTTGTACAATGTGCCAAAATGCTGCCTTTTCTCTCTTTAGAGTGACTTGATCTTTGCAAAATAACGGAAGAATGAGGCAGAGATTAAAGTTCAGAGGTTTAGAATTGCCATGACAATGCCCTAGTTTCCTCACAAAGCCTTTATTTCTCACAAGTAGAGATGCTTCTCTTTGGCAGGGGAGCAGAAGGAATAGTATCGTCTTGATAGGAAGGGGCAAGATGCTCCTACTCGCCTTCAGAGGCATCCTCCAATACTCCCTTGATGAAACGGCTTGATTACTTCCGGAAACTGGGGGGTTCAAGGCTGCAAATCTTGGTTTGCTTTTGAACTATTAGCTGCAAGAAATGGCAGGAAATGTAATCAACCTTGGAACAGCAGAGGAGGTGGGCAGGGTGGGCTGGAGCCTTTTCCTGCCCGGACCTGCACAGGGTCATGCCCTAAACACTTGGATCCGTGGGCAGGTATTGCAGCAGCTGTTGTGGGGCTTACCTTTCCAGCCTAGAATTCTCAGCCTTGAGTTCTAGAAGCAAATTATTTTGATCCATGGACACGTCATCCTGCCAATGCCCATTTCTGCATTCTGCCCTTTGGCTCAGAAGTCTTGCTTGGCTCTGCTCCTTGCTGAAGCAGATCCACTCTGGATCTGGGGCCAGGCCGTCATGCTGCCTGCCAGAGAAAAGCAGGTGGCAGAAACAGTGAGAATGCACACAGTGTGGAGTCTGGTTTTGCACCCCTCACAGCTGGGGATACTGATAAGACTCTCGCTCCTTCCCTTCTGCTCTGTGCCTGATTATCAGCCAAGGGCTTGGGCACAGAGGTCCGTACTCCGTCCTCATTCCAGCTGGAAAAATGGAGGCCCTTCCCACGGTGCTGGTGCCCTGGGCCAGCTATTCCCGAGGGGCCTGCTTGGGCCATTCCCCTCCAGGTAGGCCGCAAGGGAGGAAGGGCAGGGGAGAGCAGGCGGTACCCCAGCCCCTTGCTCCTGGCTGCCGGGGAAGCAACGGGGGGCCGCTGTGCAAAGGAGGGCAGGGAGCCAGTGCGCCAGTGGCCATGGGGAGCAGGGGCCATGGACAGGTGCAAAGGCCAAAGGATGGGACGGTGGCTTCAGGAGGATGCCAAGGAGCTGCCAGGCGTGACGAAGGGTTTCCGCCGGAGGCTTCAGGGCTCCTTTCAAGTGCTGTTGTATTGCCCTTAGACAAGGCTGCAGCTTGAGTCAGGGCCAGCCTTGGGGCAGGCCTGGCTGGGCAGCAGCGAGGAGCGCTCATGCCCGGCGAAGGTGCATCGGCCAGCGCCTCGGCTTGCTCCGCCACTTCGCTGCGGTCCCATGTCGGCAGTGGCAGGGGGATCCGCGGCGGGTGCCGCAGCTCTTGCTCCCCGCTTGCTGCATCTCCAGCAAGTCAGCGGCTGCCGTGGAGAGCGGGCACAGCAGCAGCATGAGCGACTGGGGAGGAAGTGGGGCAGAGGGCCGTGGAGGCGGTCCTGGGAAGGCCCCGAAGAGGAGGAAGCCCTTGGCCCGCTGCCCCATCTCCCGCAGGGTTTGCAGCCAGGTGGGACGCCACCAGGGCACCGGGTGCCTCACCCCACCTGGCGTGCCCCGTAGGGGGTTTCTCGGTCCTGCCTGTGCAGGAGGACCTCTTGGCTCCAGCAGCATCCTCCGCTGTGCCGAAGGCGAATGGGATGATGCCGCAGTCAGATTCCCCACGGCCCTCAGATGGACAATCCGGCTTCAGTTATAAAGATTATTTCTCTGAATGAAACTGCCAATAAGAAATGCGTCCCCTGGGCAACTGCAAAGTGTTTATGCAAAGTGTTGTTAAACGGGGGGATGTGGCTGGGGGGTGGGGGGAGCTAGAGAGCTTGCCAGGGCAGCCCTGGCAGGATGTGGCCAGAGGCAGCCGGAGCGCTTGCCTCGCGCCTCCAGGCACCAACATGCCCGCCAGACCTCCTGGACCAGGCGCTGGCAGGCGGAGCGTCTGGGACTCCGGGCACTTAGGGCCTTTGGGGGCCGGAGGGCGCATCCCTCAGCCTCCTCCGGGTGCTTGGCCCTCCGGCTCCCATCGGCCCCAGCGGGCACGGCCAGTGGCCTGAAGCCCGGAGCACGCCGGGCGAGGGCGGGGAGGGGGGCGGGGGCGGTCCTGGGGGTTGTCGTGGGGCTGCACCTCCCGTGTCCCGTTCTGAATGAATCAAATCACTCAAAGGATTTCTGAGGCGGCTTTTAGGCCAGAGCTCCTGGAGGCGATGTGCCACAGTGAGCCAATGAGGCCGTGAACAGGATGGAAGCACCGCAAAAGCTGCAATAAAACCCCAGCAGCAATCCTGCTAGGGAAAGTAGGATTAACAAGTGCTTGATAAGACTGTGCTGGAATCAGCAGGGCAGATCCTGGAGGCATCTTATTCCAGCAGCCCCCCCAGTGCTTGCTGTGCCAGCAACAGTGGAGAGGCAGTGTAGTCCGCCAAGATCAAGGGGGCCTCCCCGGGCAGCAGGCGGGCCGCTTGAGGTGCCCTGGTCGTCCAGACACGGCTCCAGAACTCGGAGACTGGAGGGCCTGCCCGGCAAGCAGAGCCGAGGTGCTTTGTCCTGCCGGCCCCTCAAGCTCACGCTCTGCCCACCTCCTGCCACAAGGGCCTCGCCATGGCACGGGCTGCTTTTATTCCAGAAATCTTGTGGTAAAGCTCAACAGCTACGCTCTTTGAAAATCCTGCCGTTCCAAAAGCAATTCTGTAACCCACACAGCCAATTATTACACCTGTGGCAGCGATTCAGACAACCCGGGTCCTCCGGTGCAGTCTCTGTGTCTCAGAGCACAGGGTCCAGGGACTTGAATGGTTTCTGCAGAATCTACCCCATGCAATCCAGGGTGAGTATTCTAGAAAACAGACCTAAACAACTGACACAGAGAGGGACCTTCTGTGGAGCCAGCTGGGTTTCCTGGGCCAGGACACACAACCAGGAGTCAAAGGTGTTCTGTGGGTAAATGCAGAGCCACCCCTTGCACACAGCAGCCGCAGCCGGCCCCCCACACTCTGCGGGCTCAGCCACAGAAAGTCTGAGCGTAAGCGCAAGTCCAGGCCATCTGCTAGCTCTGGGTTGATGGCAATGAAGATCCATAGTCCATGGCAAACAAGTTTTCAGATTCTGTGAAAGTGTAGCAGGACCTTTTCTGGCAGTTTCTGAGCAACATGACGTTCAAGAAACAACAGATTGGATGGTGGGGGGGCATGTTGAGCAGAGCCTCAGACCCTCAGCTTGAGCTTTCCTGGGAACATCATCCTCGCTTGTGTCCCAAACCCTTCGGGATGCACGTTCTGCCACTGGAGGTTCTTGAGCCCTTCACATGCCCCTTCCCATCCAATTCTGCCAAGCATGGCCCCTCAAGAGATAGACAACTTTCTCCAGCAGAAAGTAGAGGAAGGGACGAGCGTATCAGCTATCTTCAATTTAACACTAACAGGGATGGCCTGGTGGACAAAATAACAACCATGGGAACTGGGGCGTAGTGACCATGTGAAACTTGAATTCTCAGTTATGAAGGAGACAAAGGGTAACTGGAGCCAAACACGCATCCTGGACTTCAGGAAAGCCAGCTTTATAAGCAAAGTGTCATGGTAACACACCCTTGAGGGGAAAGGTGTCCAAGAGGGGTGGGAAATCTTGAAAAAGAAGATTCTTGAAGCACAACTTTGAACAATTCCATCAAGAGAAAAGTGTGGAAGACAGCAGAGGAAGCCCATGTGGCTCCACAAACGGTTAAGTGACAGCCTGAAAGAAAAAAAAAAAGAACATGTACGGGAAGTGGAAGCAGGGCCAGGCCACAAAAGAAGGATATAAACATATAGCAAGGAATTGCAGGAATTGCAGCATCAGGAAGGCTAAAGCAGGTAATGAACTGAGAGTAGCAAGGGAAGCTAAGCACAAGAAAGCCTTCTTCAGATGCATCCAGAACAGAAGACATGAGAAAGAGAAGGGTGTCCAGCGACTTAAAAGTGGATGGCAGAGTGATAACAGATGACAAGGAAAAGGCAGAAGCACTCAATTCCTAGTTTGCTTCAGTCTTCTCCCACAAGGAAATTTGCAATCAAGAGGAAGAGAGCTGGAAGTGAGAGCTGGCAGCCCAGGATTGGCAGACAAATGATCGAGGAATGCCCAGATGGAATAAACACTTGCAAATCTCCAGGGCCTGGTGAACTCCATCCAAGACTCATAAAAGAGCTAGTGGAGGAACTCTCAGAACCACTGGCTGTTAACATCAATAAATCTTGGAAAACAGGAGACGTGTCAGACGACTGGAGAATGGTTAACATTGTCCCTATCTTCAAAGTGGGGGTGGGTGGGGAGATGAACGTGGGAACTATAGACCAGTTAGTCTGACATCAATCCCTGGAAAACTTCTGGAGCAAACTATTAAAAAATGATTAATAGTGATTAATAGAAGCCAGCATGGATTTATCAAAAATAAATTGTGTCAGACTAATTTAATCTCATTTTCTGACTGGGTGGCCTCCCAAATGGACAAAGGGAACACTGTGGACATACTGTAATCTACCTAGACTTTAGCACAGCTTTCAACATAGTGCCACATGACATTCTGATAAGCAAATTAGCAAAACCTGGACTAGAGGAGAAACTAGTAGATGGATCCAAACTTGGCTGCTAAATCAGACACAAAGAGTGCTCATCAGTGGCACCTTCTCACATTGGAGGCAGGTAACTAGTGGGGTGCCACAGGGTCCAGTCCTGGGCCCAGAGCTCTTCCACATCTTTATTAATGATTTAGATGAGGAAGTACCAGGAAAGAGAATCAAATTTGCAGGTGATATAAAACTGGGCGGAATAGCAAACACCCTAGAGGACAGTATGAAGATCCAGGGTGATCTTGGTAAACTTGAACACTGGGCTGAACCCAACAGAATGAGATTCAATAGGGACAAGTGCCAAGTCCTCCACCTAGGAAAAAGAAACCAAGGGCATCAGTTTGGTTGATGGAGAATATGTGGCTCAACAGAACTGAAAAAGAAAAAGATATTGGAGTAATTCTGGACAATAGGCTAAACATGAGACAACAGTGTGTTGCAGCTGCCAAAAGGGCAAATGCCATTTTGAGATGCATTAACAGAAGATGCATTAACAGAATATTACTTCCAGGTCATGAGAAGTAGTAGTTCCCCTATACTCCTCACTAGTCAGACCTCACCTGGAATGTGTGTCCAGTTCTGGGCACCAAGATTGAAGAAAGATGCAGGTAAATTAGAAAGGGTCCAGCGGAGGGCAACAAAAATGATCCAGGGTTTGGAAACACTGCCCTGTGAGGAGAGACTGAGAGAACTGGGCATGTTCAGCCTTGAGAAGAGAAGACGGAGCGGGGGCATGGTGTCCCTCTATAAGTACCTCAAAGGCTGTCACAAAGAGAAAGGTCAAGATCTCTTCTTGCTGATGCCAGAGTGTAGGGCATGGAATAATCAAGCCGCGGCAATCCAGATTCAGGCTGGACATCAGGAAAAGCTTCCTCAATGTCAGAGCAATATGGCAGTGGAACCAGCTGCCTAGAGAGGTGCTGGGCTCTCCCATACTAGAGAAATGATTCTATGAGATCTTGGGGTATTTGCTGACAGCAGGCTGAACATGAGCCAGCAATGTGACATGGTGGTTAAGAAGGCAAATGCCAGCCTTGGATGTAGTCAGAGGTTTGGCTTCCAGATTGGGAGAGGTGTTAGTACCACTCTGTAAGATGCTGGTACACCCACAACTGGAGTACTATGTCCAGTTCTGGGCTCCACATTATAGGAGAGACATAGCTAGGTTAGAATTGGTCCAGCGCAGAGTCACAAGAATAGTAGTTGGGTTGGGAGGGATGATATACGAGGAGAGAGAGAGAGAACTGGGTCTTTTCAGCCTGGAGAAGAGGAGACTCAGAGGAGACTCTGAGGGGATCTTTGAGCGACTTGTGAGGGGGTGTCATGTGGAAGAGGGGCATCACCTGTTCACCTCTGTGGTGGAGGAAAAGATGCATTCCAATGGGGCAAAGCTCAAGGAACCAGGCTTCAGGTTGGACTTGCACCCCTTGGATATGGAACGGGCTTCCAAGGGAGGTGGTGGGGGCCCCATCAGTGAGGGTGTTCAAGGGAAGGTTGGACAACCACATGTTGGGGATTATGTGAGTGGAGCCTGCCGGAGGTGGGGGTCAGACTAGATGGCCTGGGAGGCCCCTTCTGACTTGCTTTTTTCCCTATTTTTCTATGTTTCTAAATGGCTTGGAGTATATGGGGGAGGACTGCCTTTTCCAATGTACTCCTACATACCCGTTGAGATCTTAGAATGAGCCATCCCTCCCCCCCCCACCTCTCCCCATAAATTGGATTTGTAATGTGGGCTATATTTTTTTGTTGTTCACCACTTAGAGAGCCTTGTCAGGTTATTCAGCAGCCTATAACTTGATAGATAGACAGGCTGAGCCGAGAGACTGTGCCTGCCCAAAGTCACCCAGGTGGCTCCATGGCTGAGGGAACCAGAACCCGGTTCACCGGAGTCCAGCACTGGCTCCTCTTGAAAACTTTTAACAGCTTTCCTTCCTTATCTCTGGTTTTATAAAGTTGCCCAACCATTTTATGGCTTTCCATCGCTAAAACATAAAATGGGAAAGGGAGTTGTCAAATACAAGCTCTCCAACCTTTTTGGGTTTTGTGGACACATTAGGAATTTTGGGAGACAGTCGTGGGCACACTCACAAAATAGTCGCTGTAGGGAGCCTGGCTTTTTGTAAAATGGCTGCCACGGTGGGCGTGGCCCACAAAGCACTTACTCCCAAGATGGCAGCTGGCAGGGCTGAAGGGAAAGTCCCATGTCAAAGAGGCTCAGCTCCAGAACACCAGCGCTCCCCTTTGAACCCGTTCGAGAGTTGGTGCTCGAAGGGGAAACTTCCTTTTCCAGGATGCTGTTTTATTTATGCTTTTATTTAAAGGAATAAAACGCAGACCAGGAGGGGCAGGTGGCTGGGCAGCGGCCAAGAGTTTGTGCACAGATGCAGCGTGCGCCCGCCCCATCCCAGAGACCCAGCCACTGGGCCTTCCCCAGGGACGTGTCAGGCTTGTACGCAAGCTGTACAGCCACAGCACTCATGGGATCCGCAGCCCCCAGGATCACCCTGGAAAGAGAGACCCTGCCCTCAGGGCTCATGATTCATGCCATGCAATGCAATGCAATGGCAACAGGA
This sequence comes from Varanus komodoensis, assembly GCF_004798865.1. Taxonomy (NCBI): domain Eukaryota; kingdom Metazoa; phylum Chordata; class Lepidosauria; order Squamata; family Varanidae; genus Varanus; species Varanus komodoensis. The sequence continues at coordinate 1,059,853 of NW_025335301.1, forward strand.
CTCATCCGATTTTTTAAAAAATGTCCTAAAATGTGAAAATCACCTCTTTATTTTTAACTAAGGCTGGTCTCTAATAATAACTCAGAAAGCCAGACTTAAAAGTGAGAAAAGAGTCAACGGCTCAGTATGGATGAGAAGCAATTAAAAAAAGGAAAGTTAAAATAAACTCATGAAGGGAAAAAATAGATGAGCAAAAAGTAGAAAAACCATTTTACTCAAGGAGATCTAATGTGGGAGTTTCCCAGGAGGCTTGACAAATTTTTAGAAGAGAAAAGGAGATTATATTTTATAGGAGAGGATTCAATAACCAATGCTTTCTCCATAAAGCCAGTGATGGAGGTTTGTCATTGCTCTGTCAAAATACAGTGCACGGCTCCAGATAACCATAACAGGAAATCAATAGTTTCTTTTATGTGGGAAGAGACATTATCTCCATGGACTTCTAATGCCAGCAAATATGACCAGATCAGAGCTTCACAAAAATTAAGCGCTCAACATTCGTCTTAGAGATAGGGTAGTGGGGCAGCAGAGAATTTATGAGCTCGCTACCACCCTGCCTGCACTAACACAAACAGCCGTGCAGGGCCTTGACTGGTTGCGAGGAGCCCCAGGTGCAGTGTGCCCGGAATCCCAGTCGCACGCCCTGTCTTTTTGGGAAAGCCGTGTAGCGCCCCGCCCCACGCCGGCCCCCAGAGCCCTTTCAGCAGCCAGGGTGGCAGGTCTTTCTGCATGTTACAGACCCATGATGCACAGCCTCGCCCTCGCCCCCAAGGGCGTAATGCTGCAGTAGCATCGCAGTAGCATCACGGCTGGCCGTGGACCTCATGCTGAGAGAAACGGTTGCGCGTGTGCCTCATGGGGCCAAGGGAGCCTCGTGGACACGGGCCGCTGCTCCGGTGGAGAAGGCCAGCGGAGGCTGAAGCATCGCGAGGTGCTTGTCCAGAGGGTGTGTCTGCCAGGGCGGAGATTCTGGAAAGCTCATCCGGGCAGCTGCTGGGGCACATGGCCCAGGGACAGGACCCCTTGGAGTGGTTCCTCCCTTGCAGCGGCGGTGAGAGGAGGAGCAGGAGAGGCTGTGGCCACCTGGCTCTCTGCGCGTCCAGCCAGCCAGTGGGTTCAGTGGCGCAAAGAGGAGGAGCATGTCAGCTGCTGACGTGGCGTGAAGAAGGAAGGGCCCGTGGCCAGGACTTGCCTGCCGGACCTGCAGCCACCGTGAAGAGAAAGGAGCTCGCCGTGAGCGTTCTGAGGAGCCTCCAAATGCAACTGCCAGGACACTCACGCACCCACCTGGCTGCTCTGCACCAGTCAGAACTCCACACTTGCTTTGGGTACACCCTGGATGCAAGGCGAGAGCATCTGGGGGCAAAACTCACATATTTCTAAGCTTGCATTTGCAAATTGCTTCCGTTTGAAAACGTGTGCTGAGATCAAGGATTGTACAAAAGCTGGCTGGCTTGGAGAGGGCAGTGGCAGCAGGCGATTCATCAGGGCTGCCTTTTTATCCAAGAGCCAGAAATAGTCCGAACCTCCCTGCAAGAGTGTGAAAGGGCTGGGTCAGATTTAAGAGAGAAGCTGGAGCTGCTCAGTCTGCAGCAGCAGCAGCTTCCTGGTTGCAAGACTGGGGGTTCCGAGTGATCCAGAGAAGCTCCAGCGTGCTCAGTGGGAAATGGTGAACCAAAAAGGTCGCCAAAAGTGAGAAGAAGCGATTCCTTTTCATGGATTCATTGCTGCTCTGCATTCGAGCTACTATTGGCAAGCAGAAAGCCATCCCAGGCAGGCGAAATCACCGACAGCTCAGGACTGCCCGCCCAGAGCCCGCAGGATCTCTCTGGAAGGGCCATTTCATCTCCCTGCTCTTGAGCGGGGAGAGCCCTTTCCAGGTCCGCTTCCTCAGCCCATTTTCAGCCCAGGGCTTGGAGGTCCGGCCTGCCCCGCACTAAAGTCCTGGTCTGAAAGGAGCTCCTGCTACCTGCACAAGCGCTCCGAGGAGGGAGCTCGCTAAGGCTGGAGCCCCAGATCTCTGGGAAGCCCTCTGGCTCCAGGGGCACTGGCTGAAAGAAAGGCCCAGAGCCCTGCGGGTCTCGGAGGCGTCGGACTCCCCTGTGGTGGCCCACACGTGCTTCCCCTCCTGCTTCCCACCAGGCTTCCTTTCCCTGCAGCCCGATGCCCTCTTCGCCCCACCTGTAGGGCCTGTTCTGGAAAAAGGGGTGCCTCACAGCCAGGGCCCTTGAAAGACCCGTGCAGAGGCTTCAGCGCATGGGTGCACCAGCGCAGGCGGGTTGGTACTTTCTTGTCCTGTGGGCAAAACCCACCACCTGGGGCTCGCTTCCCTTTGGGCTGAGCTGTGGTGCAGGAATGGAAGCCCCAGGATTCCCAGTTCAGTGGCACCCATCTCACATGGGATGGCATCCGGCTGCAGCCCAGGGAAATCCCAGAGAGGTGCTGCCCACAGAGCAGACCGAGTGGACCGACCCTCAGGCGTGGGGTCCAGCCCAGCCCTCAGGCCGCTGACTGGTCCCCTTCCACAGTCATGCCCCTTTCGGCCTCCTGCCTCCTGGCCTTTGGTGGCTTCCCAGTTCTTTGGTAGGCTCTTCCTCCTCCTGACAGGTTGGCGTCCCTTCCTTCGGGCTTAGGGACTGGTGCTAAGGCTCTGGAGTGGAAACGTGGGCGCTTGGCCACCTCTGCCAATCCCAGCCCGGGACTGTGGGCATGAAATTCAGCCCCACCCGAGCAGGTGTGGTACCCCGGGCAAGACAGCCCTTGCCACCCGTCCTGGGCTGCAGCTCCCTCCCCGCATGCCAACCAGCTGCCGTACAGCCGGGGCCGGTGGGGGCTGCACTCTGGCACACCTGAAGGGCACCGGGGGCAGCCTGGATTGGGGAGCTCTTTCCAGGCTGCAGACTGAAGACGCTGGCGGATCATAAACTTGTTTTGGCTGTGGGGGGAGGTGACACAGATCCCACTTGCAGCTGCACAGAGAACAAAAAGCCAAGCGTGGCCCACTGCCCTTGCCGCCTCGTGGGACTGGCAGGCTCCTGCCTCAGTACTTGTGGGTCTGTGACCCGCTTTGCTCGCCCAAGGGGAGCCTGGGGCCACAGAAAGCATCCTTGCATCTTGCGTGTGGGCTGGAGGTGGCCTTGGGAACCAGCGTGGAGCGCCGTCAGTGCACCATCCAGGCAGGGGCCGGCCTGCCATTCTGCACAGCGGGACCCCAAAGGCAGGCGGAGGCCGCCCGGCGACATCACAGACGCCGGGCGGCTTCATTGCAGTGGAAGGTTCGGGGAGGATCCGTGGCCAGCAGAAAGCAGCCCGAGGACCCTGCTGGGACCTGGGCCCAACGAGCGAGTGAGCACGCACGCATCCTGCGTGGGAGGCTATGCGCAGGTGCTCAGCCTAACCTGCCTCACCCTGCTGCTGTCAGGACAAAGGTGAGGGGAAGCCATGCCCGCGGGCCACGGCCTTCCCCACGTGCAGGAGCTGCAGACCTGATCATGAGCAGCCTGCTGCCAGAGGCGCCCAGCGGGGCACGTGACGGCCCCAGACAGGAGGCTGCTGGGGGGCTCGGATTCCCAGTGCTGGATGGAAAAGAGCCCCCCCCCCGAACTGCGTGCCGGTTGCATGGAAAGGGCGGTGTCTCCAAGGCCCTAGGAGCAACCTTGAAGGGGTCTTGAGGGGAAGAAAGGAGAGGAGCCCATGGGCCCCTGTCATCTCCCATCCAAGGCCCTGCAGCTGGGTGGCCGAACTGGGCCCTCTGGCTGACCCGGCAGGGTGGCATAGTGAGCGCAGCTGCTGGCCACACTGGCAGGCCTCCCACGGCCACCGTGACCTGGACTCTGAGGCAGAAGGAGGCCCCGAGGGCTTGGCGGGGTGGGGGGACCCCTTGCTCAACACTGCATATTCGCGTTAACAGTCGCAGTGTTCGTGTTCGGAAGAGACTGTTCTAGGCTAATAATAGTAACAATAATAATACTGGTCCCACAATAAGTGCAATCAACTAATAAATAAGCTAATAGAAATCCAGCACAGCTAAGGCACAACAGCAGCCTCATGTCGGGTATGCGGGGAGCTGTAGGCTTTTTTTCTGTCCAAATTTGCTCAGGCTTCTCCCTTAAAAGATATAAAAGCTGGGGGAACAGCCGTGGCCCAGTGCCAAGAAGCTGCAGCACGTGTGCCAGGCAAGGGGCGCCTCATGGCCACACCACTCCCCCCACAGACCGAACCAGTAAGCAGAAGAAAAGGAGAGCAAGCGGCTCGGGCAGGCCTCTTCTTGATAGCCATGCCTCCTTATCCAGACGTTCTGTCGGAGACCTTTTCCAGGTATCAGCATCAAGCTAGCCATTCTGCACTCTCCCCAAACCCACCCTTTCGCACATAAGGCACCACTGCCACATGCCCAGGAGCTGAGGGAGATCTTGCGCTGCTGCTAAAATCATGCCAAAGGAAGGAAGGCTCCCTCCTACCTTCTCTGTTTCCCTCAGAGGACGCGCTTGGAGGGGGCCTCGGATGCTGAATGCACTCACTCTGGGAACTGCTCGCTTCCCCAGGCCTTGACTGTGCCAGTGGTTTCCCTCTGGGGGAGGCCTGAGCCTGGCTGGCATGATATTTTGGTGCCTCAAGTGGACCGTGCAGGCGCTGTGTTCTTTCATGTATGCCATGTGAACTCGTGCAAGGGAGCCTTCCTGTGCCTTGAACTTGGCTCCCTCACTCCACTTGCCTTGGCACTGGCCAAAATCCGCTCCACCGGCTTTGCTCCAAGGCCAAGTCAGACCCTCCTGGTCTTGTCTTCGCCTCCAGGGCATAACACACCTCTCTTTGCTGTTCCAAAGGAAAGCACACGGGGTCGGAGGCCGGTGGATGTATTTCCACCCCTGCTCTCATGCAGCCAGGGCGAGCAAAGAGGCGGGGTGCCAGGTGCCTGGAGAAGGCGAGCGTGGCATTTCCCAGCAAATCCTCTGGTCCCAATTACTCCTGCCAAGGGCCGATCTGCCGTCTCAGCGTTCGTTAATCATGGCTCCCTGTGTGGAGCTTGCTTTTAATGGGACTGCCCGCAAGAGCACTGGAGACAGAGGAGTCCCCGAGAAAAGGTAACCCCCCCTTCAGCGGAGGCATAATGGCTCCACGGATCTAGCTCAATAAACAGGGGGTCCTGGTTGCCATGCGCCTCCCAATGAAGCGCACGCTCTGGGATTAATTAAACCCTCTGCTTTCCACTCGGCAGCGTAACCTTTCTTTTATGCATTTTAGTGGGTGTGCAGCGGAAAAGTCAAGTCTATTATCTACATGACTCCAAGGAGAAGAGTTCGGCGCATACTTGACATAAAGGAGACCGTTAACGTGGCAGGAGCCCTCACTGCAGCTGCTGCCGGCAGCCTCTCCCGGGCCGGAGCCAGGTTGGGAGCCAGGCGGAGAACGGCGCCCACCCAGCCCCAGCAGGCAAGGGAGGGGCCCCCACCCCCACCGGCCAGACCCATTCTACTGAGCCAGGGTCATGCCTCCCCCTTCCCCGTTTTTTGCTGGACCACCAAAATAACTTGAACCCCTTCCTCCAGATTGTGGGGCAGTGCAAGCGAAGCGGCAGAAGGCTGGGTCAGAGGGTCCGTCCCCCGGCACACGGACGTCCTCCTCCTTCCCGGGTGGCAGTGGCAGAAGGAGCCTAAGCAGGCCCACTAACCTGTTCTCCTGGCGGTCAGGCAGGTGCCCCGCGGGGAAACCCAGGCTGGATGTGCCCACGTCCCCCACCAGCTAGCGCAAGTGGGAGGCCGCCGCTGCTCCTGGAGGGCACAGGCAGGCATGAGGACTAGGAGCCACGGAGAGCCTTTTCTTCCGCCAAAACGCCTCTCGGTGCCTTCCGCATTGCTGCATCACTGCACCTGGAAGCGGCCAGCTCTGGAGTGCCACCATGCACAGTGTGAAGGGCTCTGGTTCTCTGCCCTGCCTCTCCGCCGTCCAGGGTTGGCGGTTCTCCACGCCCTCGCAGAGACGGAGGCCAAGCTGAGGTCGGGCGCAGGAAGGGTGCCCAGAGAAGGCGAAGTCCGAGGAGCAGGTCTTGGCAGTGCCCCGGGCCAGAAGCGCGGGAGAGCTGTCCAGGCGGGGCCGGAAGGCTCTGCTGTAGGCCACGAGAGGCGGCCGGTGGGGGCTCTGAAGGCACTGCCTGGAGGTTTCAACTGGCAAGCGGGCATTTGCGCATGAGGAGCCTTCCTTGCCAGCGGCACCGTTTCCTGCTTTGGCGAGCTTCCTGGGGCAAGGTTGCATCTGGGCCAGGTCCACCGAGCCTGTGCCCTGGCGGTGGGCCCCCGCTCAGCCTGTGACTGACAGACCTCTCCCCCACGGGCCTGGCCACTCCCTGGTGCAGCTGGCCGCAGGAAATGCCGCTTCTCCTTCAGGGGGCACGATATGCGGCTCCCAGGACCTCTTCCAGAAGGGACCTGGCCCTTCCCTTCCAGCAGAGCAGCTTTGCTGCCCCTGCCAGGTGGCGGTGCAGCTCGGACAGGCTGGTGGCGCCGATGGACGAGGAGCCGGAGGAGGAAGTGCTTGGGCGAGCCTGGGGCGCACACGGGTGCTTGCGGGAGCACGGCGAGGAGCAGCGCCCTGCCTTCCTCCCGCTCAGCCCAGCTCCCTGCTCTCGCTTTCAGGGGGCCGCCCTCCCTTCGCGGGGCGGTTGCTGACTGGCTACCCCGCTCCAGCCCAGGTTCAGGGCAACAAAGCGCAGCGATGAGGAGAGGGCCGTGCTGGCGAGAGAACACTCTGGGGGACGCATCAGGTGCCTTGCCCACCCCCTGCCCACATTGCGGCTGGACTTACACTAGCCGGCACTGTGCTGCGCATCTCCAGTAAATACGGCGCTCCCTCTGCAAGGCGAGGTTCAGGCAGAGGAAGTCGGCCCAGCTGCCTGGGTGTGGCGGGCACTGCTGGACGTCTTCCACCTAAACAGGCATAGGGTTGTGCCCTGAGATTACCTATTCATCCGTAAATTGTTTGTCAGTGCTACTTAGCTGATATAAACCACTTTTTCATCCTTATGTATAAAGTTGCTGTGACATTTCCTTTTCTCCCTTGGCAGATGGATCCATCAGTCTGCAAAAAAGAAGACACTGTAGTTAATTGATTGCAGCCCCTCAAATGCCTCTGCAGTTTGGTTCTAGTGAGGAGCGGGGAGACCTCCTTGCCTGGACTCATGAAATAGAGAGATGATCTGTTCTTGTCATCAGGTTTTTTGTCAACATCTGGAAAATACCTGGTCCTTATGCATATCTAAAAACCTACAACTTCTTTTTCCTGGGCAAAGAAAGGAGGGACGCTGATATGTGAAGTATGCAATTAGTAGGAGAGAACCACTCCGGCTTTTGCTTGCCTCTCTCGGTGGAGAAGGGATCTAAAAACTCACCTTTCAAAGAAAGATGTTTTCTAAAAAGGACTCTCTTTACTCTCCTCCTATCAATATTTCATCAGAATGTATTTTCCCCTGAACTGGACCTCTGAACTCACTGGAGAGTAAAGGAGCTGGTCCTTCCTTCCTTGGAGGGAAGAAGGACCAAAGAGCCCACCGGTTCCCTGAAGGCTGGATAGAGGAGACCTCACTGCTTTGAAGCTGCCTGGGACCCAGATCAGCTCTCGCAGGAAGAGAAAGATCCAGCAGAAAGGAGGAAGGTGCTTTCCCCTCCTCTGCCCTCCTGAAACGGAGAAACAGAAACAGAGCGAGTCAGAAGGAGACTCCCGGGCCATCTAGCCTGACCCCTGGCTCCAGCTGGCTCTGCTCACGACATGCCCACCATGGCATGTCTAGCTTATCCTTGAAACACCCTCACCGAAGGGGCCTCAACGGCCTCTCGTGGAAGCCCATTCCACACCCTCGGGGTCCCAACTGTCAGGAAGTGCTTCCTGGCATCCAAATGGAACCTTTGCTCCATTGGAGCGTGTCCTCCTTTCTCTGCAGGGGAGAACAGGTCTCTACCCACCTCCGTGTGACATCCCCTCACATGCCTGCATGTCGCCAACAGATCCCCTCTGAGTCTCCTCTTCTCCAGGCTGAAGAGACCCAGCTCCCTCAGTCTCACCTCATATCCCATCCCCTGCAAACCGGCCACCAACCTTGTGGCCCTGCGCTGCACTGACTCCAACCTGGCTATATCCATCCTGTAATGAGGGACCCCAAACTGAGCACAATAAAAGGCTGAAGGCTGAGTGCCACTATGTCCTGGCTCCTCACTAAACCAGCATGCTAGAAATGGCACCCAGGATTCATTTCCAGCCCTGCTGCACCAGCGCACCCAAGGAGCAGCCAGCCAGGGATGCTGGGACTTGTATTTCAGCCCATCTGGAAGGCTGCCATGTGGGAGAGTTGTCCTACAGCATCTGTCCTTAGCTCCTGGTTCTTTTAGGGGTGTCCTTGGGATACGGAGAGTGAATAAAGGGAAATGGCTCTCAGTTTGTCTTGCCCCAGAACTGATCCTGCAACTGATGCGGGAGCTCCGTAAAACGTGGATGGAGCTGAGGCAACAGGCCTCCCTGCTACCCTGCGCATCCCAGCAGGTCACTGTGCGAGGCACTTGGAAGCCCTCCCAAGGCGGCAGTCCTCACGGAGCCCCCTCCCCCACCAGCATCCCTGGCGGCTCCTGCTCCTCCTCCTCTTCCTCCCCCGCCACAGCAAGAGGCAGGCAGGAGGCTGCAGGGGAAGATGAGGGGCCGCCGGGGCCTTGGCCTGCCCCCTGGCCCTGACCTGGCTTACAGGAGCGGGTACAGCCGGACTGCGAAGCTGCTGTCTGGGCACTGGGCGGGTGCTTTTGAACCCACAGAAGGTGTGGCCCTCCTCCTGTTGCCAGGGGCTCGGGCAGAACCGGCGGCCTGCACGGCCTCTGAGCCTGTGGGCCACGACCGGTGTGGCTTCCCTTTGCCTGCCGTTGGGCCTCTGCCCGAGCCTCTGCTCCGGACGCCCCTCTTGCTGGCTCGTGTGGAACAGCAGCGGAGGCCCGTGGGGTGGAGCAGCCCTCGGGCGCCCCAAGCACGCGCTCGCTCTGCATGCTTTGGAGGGGGCAAGGGGAGCAGAGTCCCGGGAAGACACGCAGCTCGGGGTGAGGGGCGGAGGAAGGCCTCTGCTGGGGGCCACCAGAGGAAGGACCGTGCTCCAACTGGCCGGCATCACTCTCGCCCCGCACGTTTGCCCCATGCGTGGGTGTGGCCAGCAGGGGGAAGCTGGCCCCCCCAGCCACATCTGCATGCACAGGAGCTGGGGTGGGAACGGGTCAGCCTTGGCCAAGGAAGGAGTCCCCCGTCTCTGAGCCACGTCTTTCCGCCCCTCGCGGCCCCAGGCACCTGCCTCCGTGGCCCCTGCTCAGCCACTCAGCCCAGCCAGTGCCCTTCTGCAGCCACGCGTCTTCCTGCTCCACGCAACGTGGTCCATGACAGGTGTTGCTGTGGTGCCTTTCCTCGGAGCCCATCGCAGCTTGCAGCCTCTCCTAATGGGCCGGCATTTATCTTAAATAAAAAATGTACAAGAGTGCCAGGACCTGCCAGACTTGCAATCTGAGAGCACTCAGGAAAAGTGGGAGAGAAAGTGTGTGCGAGAGGGAGAGGGAGAGAGGGAGAAGCCGCTTGGTACGGCTGGTGCATAAATAAGGTATTCCTCATAACAGCCTTTGTTTTCAAAGTCTTTTAGCATCCTGGGAAAGAAATAATCTTCTTTCCATCTTTCTCTCCCTCTCTTCCTTGTTATGTGTCCCTAAGGGGATGAATTGCACCACAGACCTGGACAATAACCTCAAAACACTTTATCAGTAGGGAAGAAGGAAGTAATACTGGTACTGTTGGGAAAATTTGGATAAATCCTGTCAGAAAAATATTGCTTCTGTGTACTTTTGCATTGTGGAATCAAGCCTGTACTCCTCAAACCAAGCTAAGTCACTGTTTAAAATGGCCTTCCTCCCCTGCTTCTTTCTCTCACCTTTAGCTGTAAGCTACAGTAGACAGGCCATTTAGTCCAAATATACATTGCATACCTTCACAGTTATTAAATAATCCTCATTGGAATTTGCAGTTTACCAGGAAGTATCTTTTGCTAGGCCAGAGGGCTCCATGTGCCCTGGCCATTCAGAATGGTGCGGATGCATTACTTAGGGTCTGAGTCTAGATGAGCTTATGAGTTCATGAATAGTTTCTCAGTAGTTTGAATTTACATGTCTAAGCAGACCTGGAGATGGGTTCAAGTTACTCAACTAAAGTGTCAATACACTGCAATTAGAAATATTGTAATCTCATTGTCACTGTATGATTGGCTGATCTTCCTTTATCTGTTCTGTATGTGATGACCTCAGAATCTTATTGTAATGTCTGCATTCTGTCATCAATTGCCCTGTACCTGCGTACGTGACCAAGAGGGTATAAAATACCCTGTAGTTGTATTGAAACTTTGCAGTGAGTTTACCTCTGCCTGCCCGGTAATGCATTATTGTGAGTCTACCACGGGAACCTGGGCCAAGCAATAAAGCCACAGATGGTCTGGGCGCTTGCTCTTTCCCACGAACCCGAGTTTTATTTCCTCCTCATGAATAGTACACATTTCTGCTCAAACACAAGGCACTTTTGCCATCTTTCCCCCATTCCTGCTTCCCATGTTTGCTGGCTGGCTTGCTGCGTGCTCATGCCACCTTTCTGCCAAGGTCTTCGAAGTGTGCTTTTGTTTCCTTGGCTTCTTTCCAGTCCCACGTGCTAAAAAGGAAGAGAAAAGGTACAAAAGACTATACAATCATATGTTTAAAATTGGCTCCAGCCAGTGGTGGTCTTGTCAAGAATATCTCCCGGAATTCCCTTTTCAAGAGTAGCTATAAAAATAGGGAGCGGGAAACTGGAGGCGCAACTCTGCACGTTTCAGCAGAACTGCGCCCGCAACCGCAGGCCTTGCCCAGCCAGAATGAACGGTAGGCCTTATTCCAGCCTAAACAGGTGCAGCATCATGCCATGAGTAAGTCAGGTGACTGGGGCACTGTGGGACTCGTAGTCCGATACACCTGGGATGGCTTCTCAGATGGGGGAGGAGGAGCAGGGTGGCAGCTGCCCTGCGTATGACGCTCCTGCAAAGACATTCCAGCTTTGGACGGGAGCGGGAAGGAACCAGGGATCTATCTGCAGACTGACATGCTCTGTTTCTGCTGTGACAGATCCTATGAAGCAGGAACCCATCCATTCATTTCTTAGATTTGCAGTCTGTTCCTGGTCCAAGCCTGTGAAATGGCTCACAATCAAATCACATGCAAAATAGGATGCATTCCTCCAAGCGGTCTTTGAAAGCAATCGGGCAATCCTGAAAGCAGGAAGAGTCCTCAAGCAAGATTTGCCCAGCTGGTGCCCTCCACAGGTCGTGGACTTCAACTCCCCGCAGTCCCAGTCGCCATGGGCAAGGGCCAGGCATGCTGGGAGACGCAGTCCCCACGTCTGGAGAGCACCAGATGGAAAGGGCTCCTTCACTGGAGGAACTGCCTGCTGCTGGAGGAAGCCAGTGGCATTTCCTCCCCAGGGAAGTGCAGGGAGCCCTGCAGTGGAGCGTCCGGGCAAAGCCAGCTTTGTTCACCTGGGCCGCAGGATGCCGTACTTTGGGATTGGCTCAGTGGTGCCAGGGAGGGTGGGTGGGTTAGAGGAGCCATCCATCATGCACAGATGTGTGTTATGCGCAGACGCCGTGTGCCGCCCCGAGCCCCTTGTGCCACGCACTGCCCCAGGCTCCCATGGTGGAAGCACAAGCTGCCCTATGAGGTGGAAGTATTTAAGCAACAGCCAGGTGCCGGTGATGCCAACTCTTTTCCATGGCATCGTCCAACACCACAGCATCTGACAATCTGAGATAATAAAGCCCTAGTTAAAATGAATTAAATATTAAAATGACGGGAAAATAAAAAGGCCTGATGCCAAAAAGAATATAACGTCGGTGCCAAGTGAAGCTCTCTGGGGAGCATTTTCCACAGTTGGGGCACCACCACAGAGAAGGCCCTCCCCCGGGTAGCCCCCCTCCTGATCTCCTTCAAGGAGGGCTTCTAGAGCAGAGCCTCCACCTCAGATCCCAAGGGGCAGGAGGGCACATAGGAAAGAAGGCGCTCCTTCAGGTATCCCGGATCCAAGCCATTTAGGGCTTTATAGGACCAGCACCTTAAATTGGGCCCAGACTTCCATTGGCTGCCAGTGTAACTGATAGAGGACTGGTGTTCTATGTGAGTATCTGCTGGTCCCTGTGAACATCCTGGCAGCTGTGTTCTGAACCAACTGAAGTATCCAGACCATCTTCAAGGGCAGCTCCGCATAGAGCGTGTTGCAGGAATCCAGCTGGGAAGTTATCAGAGCATGGGTCACTGCTGCAGGGCAATGCCATCCAGGTGAGGGTGCATTTGGGGGACTGGCTGAAGCTGAAGGAAAGCGCTCCTCACCACTGCCATAACCTGAGACTCCAGGGGCAGCTCTGGGTCGAGAAGTACTCCCAAATGCCCACACACTTGGCTTGGAGGACTCCCATGCCTTGCGGAATGAACAGAATACAGGGGCCAGAGCCCCACGAGAGGCAAAAGGCTGCCCGGTGGGAGGGAGGAGACGTGCCTCTTGCTTCATGCTGCAGCACGTGTTGCCATACTGGCTCAGCACCATGTGCCATGGAGGCCCCTGCAAGGGGATTGCCTCCCCACTGTGCTGATCGGCTCACACAGCTGCCCCACGCAACCGCCACTCACATGGCAAAGCGTCTCGCCCTGTCCTGCTGCAATGAGGTGTTCATCTGTGCACACCCCTGGCTGAAGGGCCGCATATTTAACCTCCCTGCAGAATCCATGTGCTTGCGCAGCAGCCCAAGACCAGCAGCCGGCTATGCTGTTGGTGGGTGAACTCCTTGGCCGGCCGCTGCCCCACACACGCAAACAGTGGCTCTGATCCCAGCTGAAAGGAGCACTGCCTTCCCATCCCGGGCCTGCGCCTGCCCGGACCTGCTCCCTGCGAGGCGGAGGAGCCGCCGCATGAGGCAAGCAGGAGGCAGGTGGGCGGCTGCCACCCCTCTGCCTCGAAGGCCCCATGGGGCAGGGAAGCAGGCACTGTGCCTGCCCCGGACTCCAGACCCCGAGGACCTTCCAGCGAGAGGTCGCAGGCAAAGGGGCGCAGAGCACTCAGGCTGGTCACCAGCTGGGCTGCAGGCCAGTCTTGGACACCTGAAGCAGCAACTCCAGCGTCCCACTTGGAGCCAGTGCTGAGTGCTCAACGCCCTCACCCCACCCACCCCTCCCCGCAAATCAGCCCTGGAGGGCCCAGAGTGGCCCCTATGTGCCCAGGCAATGCGGAGCCCGAGCCAGACCCAGCCTCCGCCCCAGGAGAGGGCGGGCGCGCGAGCATCGCCATCGCCCGCCACAGGATGAGACCACCAGGCAGAACAGGGGCTGCCTTGCTCAGCCCCTGCCCCTGCAGTGCCCGCCAGATACCTGTGGGGGCCCGCAAGCCAGGTGGGAGCGCAGCAGCACCCATGTGCCCCAGCAACGTGCCCTCCAGGCATCTTGCTGCACCAGCCAGAGGCAAAGCTGGTCAGGACTGGTGCTCAGAAGAGGGCTTCCCCCACCAACATTCGTTTCAGCCCTGTCAGTCTGACGGAAAACAAACGGCTGTCAGAAAAGAAATCGAAAGGAGAAGGCTGTTGTGGAGACGTTCTTGTGGCTGGTGGTGCTTCCTTTCCTTGGGGGAAGGCAAGGTGTGCGGAGGCTGCCTCACTCGGCTCTTCCTTCCCTTCCCAGGAAGCTAAGCGGCTTGGCCGTTCCCCTGAGCTCTCCGCCTGCTCCCCCCAGCAAACGACAGCCCTGTGAGCAGGTTGGGCTGAGAGGCCGCGACTGGTCCAAAGTCCCCCATGGGCCCCATGGCTGAGCTGAGCAGGGACGCGACCCGGATTGCCTGAGTCCCAGCCGGGGCTCTTAGCCATGACTCCCCCTGTGGGGCCCCCATGCAGTCCTCCCGGCTCAGGCCTTTTCCAGGCCAGGACATGCCGGGCACCTGCGAGACTGAGGAGCCACAGGGAGACCGGCAAAGACAGGGGATACCTGCAGAGCCTCACAGTGAACAGGGAAGCAGAAAAGGCCACCGAAGGGAAGGGCCAACCACCCCGAATGAACAGAGCCACTCTCGGGGCATCAGAGGGCAGGTCCTGGCAGTATGCAGCCCCCTCCTCCCCAGAGCCCGACACAGCCCGGACCCCCTTGTCCCCGCATCGCGGGGGAAGCAAACTGGGGCCAGGCTGCCAACACCGGGGGCCGGGGTACCGCGACAAATTGAGAAGTGGGGGTCCCTTCCTGACACCTCAAGGCCACGCCTACTTCCAAGATCACGCAACCCATGACGACAGGGCAAAATTAGTTCTGTCCCTTTGCGTGAATTGCTGTTGAGTAATGAATGCAAGCGGAGGGCATCTCTTTCTGAGGTGAAACAATGGCGTCTTCTAGAAGTTACGTCTAGTTACCTTATTTATTATGAGTGAATGGTTTCTTTTTTATCATGCTCACATTCTTGCCCTGCTGTGCAGCCAAAAAGCTCCCGGAGTGGCTTCTGTGGAATTGATAAGGCAGTTCTGCCCACAGGCTGACTATCAAAGACACGGCATATGAGGGGAAGGGACAGGGAGGGAAGAGGAAAAAGGAACCTCGGCACGGTTTCTAGAGGCCTCTTCCCAAGGGCAGCGGTCCGCACTGACAGTTGCTGTCTGGCCCCCCCGAGGCTTCGGTGCCTCTGCCATCGCTGGCTCGGTGTGTGCACGCACGTGTGCGGGAGATCCTCCATGTCTCCAGAAAGCGTCCACAGTTCAGGGGTTCCAGGCTCTTAAAATGTCCCGTGCCTTTGTGTGTGGTGCCCCCGTTGCATCCACGCCGAATCATGTGTGAAGTAGCCTGACTGGAGGAAGGGGAAACAACCGGTACTGTGGGAGCTGGTGGGGAGGGGAGGCTGCTTCTGGCGTGGCGAAGGCAAGCAGGCCACGTGTTGCGGAGGCGCGGCGGCTGGCCACGCGGGGAAGTGTCACAGGAAACACGCGTGCGTTCCTGGCGCAGCTCCGCAGAGAAGGCGTTCCCCGGAACTGTTGGGAACTGTTGACAGACTCCCCTGTTCTTGACCCGTTAAATTTGGGACTCCAACACGGGCACTGCCAGCAACATTAAGTCTCTCGAAAGGCAGCGGGGGCAGGCCAGTGACCCTGGTCCCAGGGATCTGGAACCCCCCCGAGGATCCCCTCCAAAATAAGTGGGGGTGCTCCGACCCCCCAAGCACCCCGTGCTGCACCCTTGCCGGAGGCACTGTTTCCACCTGCTGGAGCAGCCACAATCGCCCGAACCCTCCGGAAGCCAGTGCCAGCCATCCTGGGAATTTCTCCACCTCCTGGAGAAAGGTGGGGACATTCTCCCCACGGGGCTCCTGCCACAAACGGGCAGGGGGGGTCGGGAGAGGCCCTTTCCGCGCGGATCTTGCCGCGGCTGCTGCAGCGCACAACCTGCCCGTCACCAAGTGTGTCAGCCCCTTTAGAACCGCCAGACTGGTGGCCGCGGCCGCAGCTCCGGGGCATCCACAGTGTGCCCACGACTTGCCCCTGGCTCCACCGCTGTGACTTCCGGGGGGGGGGGGGCTGGCGCACCTCTGCTTGGGGCCTCAGGGGAAAGCAGCTGCTGCCGGCCAATGCCAGCAGTAGTGGCCAAGGCAGAGCACTCGCTGCAGCTGACGCATGCGTGTCCCTGCGTGTGTCCTGCGTGGGGTGTGGGCACGTCCGACTCGTGGCAGGTGGAGCAGCGGGAGGCCCGGGTGCCAGACCCTGTGGTGGGGGGCACCCTTGACGCGCCCCCAAGACTGCCCTGTGGAGCCTCTCATGCCAGGCAGGGAGCCTGCCTGTTTTGGAGGAGGCGGAATAGTTTTTGGGAGGCGCGTGCGAGACCCAGTCCTCAGCCCACAGGGGGCGTGGGAGAGAGGGGCTGCCCCCTGGAGGGATGGCTGCTCCACCCAGCCGCAGGAGCCCTCCGGGAGCGGGCCAGCAGCCCCCTGCAAGAGAGGAGCGCAGGGAGGCTTCCGGCTTGGGCACGGCTCTTCGCCTGAGCGGAGGCGTCCCCTTCCGGCGCTGGCAAAAGGCTGCCTCGAGTTCAGCTGCTCTGCCCACCAGTGCGCTGGGGGAACCGAGGGCCGGCAGGGAGGGGCAGCTCACCGCAGCCTCTCCTGCCCGGAGAGCTTCGGCTGCAGGGTGATGAAGAAATGAAACCTATAAAAAAACCCCTCCTGAATCCCCAGCATGGGACAAGCGGATTCTGGCATTGCAGAAGAGAGGGAAAGGGCATTGCGTTGCGTCTCCCGGCAGCTGCGCCGCTGCAGCCCGAGTGGGGCCCGCAGGCGGAGAACTGCGCTGGGCACCTGTGCCCTCTCCCTGCCCGGCAGCGAAGGGCATTGGCAGGCTGCATGCCGCCTCCTCCAGCCCAGAGTGCGCTTCAGGTACGCCAGGCTGCAGTTCCCAGCATCCCTGGCCAGCTGCGTCACTGCGGGCAGCGGTCTGGGCTGGGGGTGCGGGGGCGGGATGTGTGCCCCACCCACACCCCGCCGGGGGAAGGTATTGCCAGGCGGGCTCTGCCCTCCCTTGTTGCTCCAGCGCGGGTGGGGGGAGCCGGATGGTGAGCGAGACGCCAGCAGAGCGAACGCGACAACCCTGCAGGGAACCTCTTGCAGCCCGCAGGCCAGAGTGAGGCTGCAGGAAGGCCTGGCTCCTCCCAAGGCTCCTTTTTTTCTGAACTTTCATAGATTAGTGAATGATACACAGATATTTCCAGCCTCTTTGAAATCTGTGGGCTTGATCGTATTGGTTATACTTGTTCAAAATCTCTCTCTCTCTCTCTCTCTCTCTGTATGTATGTACTATATGTATGTATGTACACGAGGTGTGACATGAAAATAACCGGATTAGTAACAAAAAAATATAGTGATGAATTACAGCGCTCTGAACATGGCTGCCTTCTCTCTCCTCCGCCTCCTGGACTCTGCACGGCTCTGTGCATGTTCTCCCTTGATGGAAGCAGTGCTGGGAGTCTCCTTGCGTGCGGCTCTTCCGCAGCCTTGCCCCCTTTGCCTTCACTTCACCCACTGATGCAAAATGTGCTCCCTTCAGGTCACTTTTGATTTTTGGGAACAAGTAAAAATCACAGGGAACGAAATCGGGTGAGGAAGGAGGATGATCGAGGACAGGAATGTTTTTTCCACTCAAAAACCGCTTTACGGAAAA